>NC_069502.1:205991225-206011225 GCF_027579735.1 Bombina bombina | reverse complement strand
TGATATTTATAATTGTTTTAAGTAGGGATGCACCAAAATTTTGGTCGCAGAAACATTTTGGCCGAAAATGGCATTGTTTGCCTGTTTTTTTTTTTTTTTTTTCTTGGTAAAATTATTGTGTAGCATATTATTGTTTTAAGATATTTTTGTCCAATTTTAGTGTGTTACTTTCAATAAAAGTGGGATTTTTTAATTGGCTCTAATTATGCAAAAAAAAAAAAAACTAAAAAAAATTAATTTGAAAAAATACATTTTCGGTATCAGTTTCGGTTTTCGGCCAAGTGCATCCCGGATTTTCGGATTCGGTTTCGGTCCAGAATTTCCATTTCGGTGCATCACTAGTCAATAGTGCAAAATTTACCTGCTCTGACAAATTATAGTATAGGTATTTTGCATTCTTTCAAGTATCACACCTGCCACTGTAAAAAAACAAATTACTTACTTTAATATGAAAAGATAAGACGGGCACCAACAGCTGAGTTTTTGCAGCTCAAGCTGCAAGATTTCCATAGAGAATCTAGCATGTGGTGTAGTGTAAGGTAAATGTATGCGGTCCTTTCTATTTGTGAATAGGTGTTTCTCCCCCCCCAGGTTTTTTTTTTTTTCCCCCTCCCCATGTGCTGCGTTTTTTACATTGTAAGATGGTGTTCTGCAGTGGTTTCCTTAAAATGGAAAAGCAGATTCTTTTTGTAAATGTGCACTATTACTTTTTTTTTTTTTTAAGAAACTTGTTTCAATTTCCTGCAACCTCCTGGTGACATTTTGCCAGCTCAGCATCTTATTGCAGATCTAAAAATATGCACATACGTTTTTGTGGAATTTATCTACATTTATCCCTTTTTTTATTTGTGTTCTCCATATGGTTACAGAACTAATGGGAATATACTACCAACTTGTGAAGTAGATTGGAGTATATACTACTTTGAATATACACCAACTGGTTTTGTCGAAAGTTATTAGGTTGCTATAAGGAGAATGCATAAAGTGGCAGTCTAGGATGAAAACACAGATTAATGTTTTAAGAGAGAAAATATAAGAACGTTTACAATTTTCTCGGCAGAAAATGTTGCCAGCTGGGTGGGGCAGTGTAATTTATCATTTCTAATATATTTTCTGCTATCCAAAGCATAAATTCATGTTAAATATAAGCTAATTTTAGCTTAAAATTGGCTAAAATTTTAGCTGGGTGGCCAGTAAAATCAGCCGGCTTGTGTACCGGTAAAAGGGTCCTGGGGATTACACTGCTTTAGTAAAACAGTTTACTGAGGTCTCGTTTTCCCCCCTTTCCATTAAAGGATGCTTTCATTTTACTGCAATGGTAGTCTTTTTTTTTTTTTTTTTTTTTTTTAAATCTTTTTTTATTGAGGTTTTAGTACAATACACAAAGAACATATCTCGCCTTTGGACAGCGAAAAGAAATCAGATTATTATTAAACAACATATAACAACATTTGTAAGATTAAGCAAATATAGGCAGATGAAACCTCGGTTTTTTAGTGTATTAGCATACGTGACTGACCTAGTGAAGACTCATTCTTAAGCCAAGGGGCCAATTATTATAGCAGCTAACTCATGGTCAGATAGATAGCTCTTAATGAGCTACAATTATAAAAGAGGTGAATATACACGTTATTGGGGGGGGGGCGAATTTTAGCGGGTAAGCACCGCTCTTAAAATTAGGTGGGGGATTCGGGGGGGGGGGGCAGAGCCATATAGATAAACTCTTATGTTCAATATAGTAAGGTAGGTTGTAGCAGGCTTAACTCTGTAGTATCCTTGGGGACCGTGCAACCGGTCAAAATATACAATATAATTAATTAAACCTTAGCAGGCTGATGCCCGCTCATTATGTGCGCTAGAATGAAAATGTGAACTAGGGCACGCTAATACTTAGTTTGTAATTGCAGCAGTATAGTCTCTGATATAGTTCAGCGGATAAGAGAACAGTATTAAACAACCAATTTGTTTTTAAGTAATTAACACACCATGCACATAAACTCAGATGTAGCAATAAAAACAAGAAAACATTAACACTATACAGTTTCAGTAAACGTTATGTATGTAGACTAAGCACTTATAATGAAGGTATGTAATACTATACCCATAGTACAGTGAATAAAAGAAATTTAAGTTGATAAGTTGACATATCTGTTATAACTCCATTGGTAAGAGATCTAACTTAGTGAAGCTTAAGTGTCTGGCTATTACTGGATAATGATAGATTCGGCAAGGTGCTCAAAGCCAATGTTAGCTATGTAGGAGTATTGTGTCAGCGTTAGTACAGGCAGCTTTAATAAAAAAATATGGCTTTGCAATATTATGCCTAAGATTACATGGGCCCATGGCAGAGCATTATGCGCCTATCTCCATACTCATAGGCATATGTCTATGCAGCTTATTCATTACTTCATGACTTGAGACCATGGAAATATACTCAAAAAATAATGCAAAGCTAAACACACCTATCTAAAGCCAAGTAGTAGAGTCTCATAGTATAATAATACAATAGTACAGTACGGAGCGGTGCAATACTAATTGGAAATATTAAAACCTGTTCTATTTGGGATGGTCATTCCTAATTTTACTACATTATAAAGGGTACCAGTAAAGGGTAAGTTTCTTCCAGCCACAAGTCATACACTCTTGATTACCTTACTAAACCTAGGCATAAAAATATTGCACGGTACCCGCTGCTAAATTGCTTTAAGATACTATTATTGAGCTCTAATTCTATAGGTCTTTAGGGATTTAGAAGTAGCTATCAGGCATTTTTACTTGTATTCTGTACCCCATTCTTCAGATCTCAAAATCGCCATTTTGGGTAAAATTTCACTCACAGCAGAGAATAGATGTTATTGGATATTGAAAGAAGGCAATGAAATATACAAAATAAAAGCACACCATAAGCTTATTTTTCAATTATATAATAATGCAATTAACCATAAAATGTAACTGAAGGTTTGAAAGAGGAAATGTGGTAAGGTGTTGCACTATTCTTGCCTGTAAGCAACATATTAGTAACCTCAGCATTATTTGGGAGAGAGCCATTACAGGACAGGTTATTGGGCTTAAATGAGTGTCATTATTAGCTAAACATAAATGAGCAAATACATAAGTCCTAAGCTTTAGCTACCGAAATTAGAAGGCAGAAAATATCAAGCGCTGCCTGGATATTACCTAGATAAAGCTTATTATGACACATGACATTAACAGCATCGTTTTAGGTATTTTCTGAGTGCAGGGTGAAAAAATAACGAAAAATAAATGCAGTCCTAATATGCAGATATGTATGCAGACAATAAAGTCCTAAGCTTTAGGTACAGAGACCATAGGGCTAAAAACAGCAAGTACCGTCTGGACATTACCTAGTTAAAATACATTGACATGTGACACCAATAGCATAATATTAGATATAGATAACATGCATAACATGCATAGTACCTGTTAATCTTAAGGAATCGTGAAAAATACTATGGGACTGCCAGTACCACATTAAGTATAAAGTGAATACGTAGTCTTATCAATATTAACAACAAACATAATATCATTAATTGAAAAAGAAGGTAGAACAATTGTCCCAATCTGTATTGTATAACTTAAGATATAGCAGCTTTAAGCCAACTTGCAAACCCCTATATCCAGCATGTAAGTGCGACCAGAGCGTCAGCCTATGCCCATCCTCAGTAGCTGGGAATCACTGTAGATAGGGCTTATTTGTCTGTCACTGATCCTAGGTTTCTTGTGTAGCCCCTGGAGCATAGTGTAACTGCGGGATCCACAGGAGAGCTCAGTCATCTGGGGTAAACCCATCCCGTAGTGCTTCAATGTGCAGTCCAGGCCCTGCAATGCGCCACCATGACACGAGTTTGGGGGGTTGTGAGAATCTATCCGTCCATAGAGCAGGAAGCTTAGATCCGCCTTGTGGGTCACCTGGAATAGCGCCTTTCTCCTTGGACTCCCAGCGTATGCGCCTAACTCTGCATCTTTATATTCTTTAGGTTTGATGCACTGACGATTCAGCAATCTCATGCTGTTCTGTGCTTTATCCCCTTCTGAGCCATAATAGTATTCGCACCCATCTGCCGGGACAGCAGCTGTTTCCAAAGGTGCACCCCTTTCCGGTAAGTGCAGAGACTGCGACCGGGCTTCCATGCTAAGATCAAAGTTGTCGCCGCTATCTTGTCTGCCATGCGGGGTATGGAACTGGTCACGGAGTTGCGCTAATAGCTGGCTGATTGCCAAGAAGTGATTGTCTAGGCTTTTAAGAGCCTTATCCTCAAATTTGTGCAGCGCAGTTTCTGGATCCATATTAGTGGGTATAAAGAGGAGAGAGCTCCACAAATGCCAAGGGGGATCTTATCCTCACCGCTTAGCGAAATATTGTAGGTCCCAAGTCGTAACGTCTCTTCAGTATCTCCACCGACTAAAGTTCAAACTTCTGCTTCTCGCTGGGCTGATAGATGTATTTATCTGTACTTTCTACACATTTTAAAAGTTTTTAGTCTGTTCTAGGAAAGATATTTGTACATGTTTAACTAGTTATATCAGGAGAGCCCTAAGCTTGCACGTCTGCTCTCCTTGCTGACAGGCTCCGCCCCAATGGTAGTCTTTTTAATATTCAATTATTTAAACATTTCCAATTAAAGAAAAGTTAAGGTATATCAATGTTGAATCGTAATTTCTCTTGTAGTGTATCCAGTCCACGGATCATCCATTACTTGTGGGATATTCTCCTTCCCAACAGGAAGTTGCAAGAGGATCACCCACAGCAGAGCTGCTATATAGCTCCTCCCCTCACTGCCATATCCAGTCATTCTCTTGCAACTCTCAACAAAGATGGAGGTAGTAAGAGGAGAGTGGTGTATTATAGTTAGTTTTTTTTCTTCAATCAAAAGTTTGTTATTTTTAAATGGTACCGGAGCGTACTATTTTATCTCAGGCAGTATTTAGAAGAAGAACCTGCCTGCGGTTTCTATGATCTTAGCAGAAGTAACTAAGGTCCACTGCCGTTCTCACATATTCTGAGGAGTGAGGTAACTTCAGAGGGGGAATGGCGTGCAGGTTTTCTTGCAATAAGGTATGTGCAGTTTTAAGTTTTTCTAGGGATGGAATTTGCTAGAAAATGCTGCTGATACCGGATTAATGTAAGTTAAGCCTAAATGCAGTGATTTAATAGCGACTGGTATCAGGCTTATTAACAGAGATACATACTCTTATAAAAGTGCAATATAAAACGTTTGCTGGCATGGTAATCGTTTTTATATATGTTTGGTGATAAAACTTATTGGGGCCTAGTTTTTTTCCACATGGCTGGCTTGATTTTGCCTAGAAACAGTTTCCTGAGGCTTTCCACTGTTGTAATATGAGTGGGAGGGGCCTATTTTAGCGCTTTATTGCGCAGCAAAAATTACAGACAGAGACATTCAGCTTCCTTCTGCATGATACAGGACATCTCTGAAGGGCTCAAAAGGCTTCAAAAGTAGTGTTTGAGGAAGGTAACAGCCACAGTAGAGCTGTAGCAGTTGTTGTGACTGGTTTTAAAAACGTTTGTCATTTATTATTCCTTTTTGGTATTAAGGGGTTAATCATCCATTTGCAAGTGAGTGCAATACTCTGCTAACTTGTTACATACACTGTAAAAATTTCGTTAGTGTAACTGCCTTTTTTCACTTTTATTTCAAATTTTGACAATTTGTTTTTCTTAAAGGCGCAGTAACGTTTTTTATATTGCTTGTTAACTTGGTTTAAAGTGTTTTCCAAGCTTGCTAGTCTCATTGCTAGTCTGTATAAACATGTGTGACACAGAGGAAACTACTTGTTCATTATGTTTAAAAGCCATGGTGGAGCCCCATAGGAGAATGTGTACTAAATGTATTGATTTCACCTTAAACAGTAAAGATCAGTCTTTATAAAAGAATTGTCACCAGAGGGGTCTGTCGAGGGGGAAGTTATGCCGACTAGCTCCCCCCACGTGTCAGACCCTTCGCCTCCCGCTCAGGGGACGCACGCTAATATGGCGCCAAGTACATCAGGGACGCCCATAGCGATTACTTTGCAGGACATGGCTGCAATCATGAATAATACCCTGTCAGAGGTATTAGCCAGATTGCCTGAATTAAGAGGCAAGCGCGATAGCTCTGGTGTTAGATGAGATTCAGAGCGCGTAGATGCTGTAAGAGCCATGTCCGATACTGCGTCACAATATGCAGAACCTGAGGACGGAGAGCTTCAGTCTGTGGGTGACATCTCTAACTCGGGGAAACCTGATTCAGAGATTTCTAAATTTAAGCTTGAGAACCTCCGTGTATTGCTTGGGGAGGTATTAGCTGCTCTGAATGATTGTGACACAATTGCAGTGCCAGAGAAATTGTGTAGGCTGGACAAATACTATGCAGTGCCGGTGTGTACTGATGTTTATTTCATGTAATTAGCAAGAGTCCATGAGCTAGTGACGTATGGGATATACATTCCTACCAGGAGGGGCAAAGTTTCCCAAACCTCAAAATGCCTATAAATACACCCCTCACCACACCCACAATTCAGTTTTACAAACTTTGCCTCCGATGGAGGTGGTGAAGTAAGTTTGTGCTAGATTCTACGTTGATATGCGCTCCGCAGCAAGTTGGAGCCCGGTTTTCCTCTCAGCGTGCAGTGAATGTCAGAGGGATGTGAGGAGAGTATTGCCTATTTGAATGCAGTGATCTCCTTCTAAGGGGTCTATTTCATAGGTTCTCTGTTATCGGTCGTAGAGATTCATCTCTTACCTCCCTTTTCAGATCGACGATATACTCTTATATATACCATTACCTCTGCTGATTCTCGTTTCAGTACTGGTTTGGCTTTCTACAAACATGTAGATGAGTGTCCTGGGGTAAGTAAATCTTATTTTCTGTGACACTCTAAGCTATGGTTGGGCACTTTGTTTATAAAGTTCTAAATATATGTATTCAAACATTTATTTGCCTTGACTCAGAATGTTCAACTTTCCTTATTTTTCAGACAGTCAGTTTCATATTTGGGATAATGCATTTGATTTAATCATTTTTTCTTACCTTCAAAAATTTGACTTTTTTCCCTGTGGGCTGTTAGGCTCGCGGGGGCTGAAAATGCTTCATTTTATTGAGTCATTCTTGGCGCAGACTTTTTTGGCGCAAAAATTCTTTTCCGTTTCCGGCGTCATACGTGTCGCCGGAAGTTGCGTCATTGTTTGACGTTATTTTGCGCCAAAAATGTCGGCGTTCCGGATGTGGCGTCATTTTTGGCGCCAAAAAGCATTTAGGCGCCAAATAATGTGGGCGTCTTATTTGGCGCTAAAAAATATGGGCGTCGCTTTTGTCTCCACATTATTTAAGTCTCATTTTTCATTGCTTCTGGTTGCTAGAAGCTTGTTCTTTGGCATTTTTTCCCATTCCTGAAACTGTCATTTAAGGAATTTGATCAATTTTGCTTTATATGTTGTTGTTTTTTCTCTTACATATTGCAAGATGTCTCACGTTGCATCTGAGTCAGAAGATACTACAGGAAAATCGCTGTCTAGTGCTGGATCTACCAAAGCTAAGTGTATCTGCTGTAAACTTTTGGTAGCTATTCCTCCAGCTGTTGTTAGTATTGATTGTCATGACAAACTTGTTAATGCAGTTAATATTTCCTTTAGTAAAGTACCATTGCCTGTTGCAGTTCCTTCAACATCTAAGGTGCAGAATGTTCCTGATAACATAAGAGATTTTGTTTCTGAATCCATAAAGAAGGCTATGTCTGTTATTTCTCCTTCTAGTAAACGTAAAAAATCTTTTAAAACCTCTCCCTACAGATGAATTTTTAAATGAACATCATCATTCTGATTCTGATGACTCTTCTGGTTCAGAGGATTCTGTCTCAGAGGTTGATGCTGATAAATCTTCATATTTATTTAAAATGGAATTTATTCGTTCTTTACTTAAAGAAGTTCTAATTGCTTTAGAAATAGAGGATTCTGGTCCTCTTGATACTAATTCTAAACGTTTGGATAAGGTATTTAAATCTCCTGTGGTTATTCCAGAAGTTTTTCCTGTTCCTAATGCTATTTCTGCAGTAATTTCCAAAGAATGGGATAAATTGGGTAATTCATTTACTCCTTCTAAACGTTTTAAGCAATTATATCCTGTGCCGTCTGACAGATTAGAATTTTGGGACAAAATCCCTAAGGTTGATGGGACTATTTCTACCCTTGCTAAACGTACTACTATTCCTACGTCAGATGGTACTTCGTTTAAGGATCCTTTAGATAGGAAAATTGAATCCTTTCTAAGAAAAGCTTATCTGTGTTCAGGTAATCTTCTTAGACCTGCTATATCTTTGGCTGATGTTGCTGCAGCTTCAACTTTTTGGTTGGAAACCTTAGCGCAACAAGTAACACATCATGATTCTCATGATATTATTATTCTTCTTCAGCATGCTAATAATTTTATCTGTGATGCCATCTTTGATATTATCAGGGTTGATGTCAGGTTTATGTCTCTAGCTATTTTAGCTAGAAGAGCTTTATGGCTTAAGACTTGGAATGCTGATATGTCTTCTAAATCAACTCTACTTTCCATTTCTTTCCAGGGTAACAAATTATTTGGTTCTCAGTTGGATTCTATTATTTCAACTGTTACTGGCGGGAAAGGAACTTTTTTACCACAGGATAAAAATCTAAGGGTAAAAACAGAGCTAATAATCGTTTTTGTTCCTTTCGTTTCAACAAAGAACAAAAACCTGATCCTTCATCCTCAGGAGCAGTTTCAGTTTGGAAACCATCTCCAATCTGGAATAAATCCAAGCCAGCCAGAAAGGCAAAGCCTGCTTCTAAGTCCACATGAAGGTGCGGCCCTCATTCCAGCACAGCTGGTAGGGGGCAGGTTACGTTTTCTTTCATGTAATTAGCAAGAGTCCATGAGCTAGTGACGTATGGGATATACATTCCTACCAGGAGGGGCAAAGTTTCCCAAACCTTAAAATGCCTATAAATACACCCCTCACCACACCCACAATTCAGTTTTACAAACTTTGCCTCCGATGGAGGTGGTGAAGTAAGTTTGTGCTAGATTCTACGTTGATATGCGCTCCGCAGCATGTTGGAGCCCGGTTTTCCTCTCAGCGTGCAGTGAATGTCAGAGAGATGTGAGGAGAGTATTGCCTATTTGAATGCAGTGATCTCCTTCTACGGGGTCTATTTCATAGGTTCTCTGTTATCGGTCGTAGAGATTCATCTCTTACCTCCCTTTTCAGATCGACGATATACTCTTATATATACCATTACCTCTGCTGATTCTCGTTTCAGTACTGGTTTGGCTTTCTACAAACATGTAGATGAGTGTCCTGGGGTAAGTAAATCTTATTTTCTGTGACACTCTAAGCTATGGTTGGGCACTTTATTTATAAAGTTCTAAATATATGTATTCAAACATTTATTTGCCTTGACTCAGAATGTTCAACATTCCTTATTTTTCAGACAGTCAGTTTCATATTTGGGATAAATGCATTTGTTTCAATAATTTTTTCTTACCTTTAAAAAATTTGACTTTTTCCCTGTGGGCTGTTAGGCTCGCGGGGGCAGAAAATGCTTCATTTTATTGCGTCATTCTTGGCGCGGACTTTTTTGGCGCAAAATTTTTTTTCTGTTTCCGGCGTCATACGTGTCGCCGGAAGTTGCGTCATTTTTTGACGGTTTTTTTTGCGTCAAAAATGTCGGCGTTCCGGATGTGGCGTCATTTTTGGCGCCAAAAGCATTTAGGCGCCAAATAATGTGGGCGTCTTTTTTGGTGCTAAAAAATATGGGCGTCATTTTTGTCTCCACATTATTTAAGTCTCATTATTTATTGCTTCTGGTTGCTAGAAGCTTGTTCACTGGCATTTTTTTTCCCATTCCTGAAACTGTCATTTAAGGAATTTGATCAATTTTGCTTTATATGTTGTTTTTTCTTTTACATATTGCAAGATGTTCCACGTTGCAACTGAGTCAGAAGATACTTCAGGAAAATCACTGCACAGTGCTGGAGCTACCAAGCTAAGTGTATCTGCTATAAACTTTTGGTATCTGTTTCTCCAGCTGTTATTTGTATTGCATGTCATGTCAAACTTATTAATGCAGATAAAATTTCCTTTAGTACTGTTACATTACCTGTTGCTGTTCCGTCAACATCTAATTTTCAGAGTGTTCCTGATAACATAAGAGATTTTATTTTTTAAATCCATTAAGAAGGCTATGTCTGTTTCTCCTTCTAGTATACATAAAAGTCTTTTAAAACTTCTCTTTTTTCAGATGAATTTTTAAATGAACATCATCATTCTGATACTGATAATGGTTCTTCTGGTTCAGAGGTTTCTGTTTCAGAGGTTGATGCTGATAAATCTTTGTATTTGTTCAAGATGGAATTTATTCGTTCTTTACTTAAAGAAGTGTTATTTGCATTAGAAATAGAGGATTCTGGTCCTCTTGATACTAAATGTAAACGTTTAAATAAGGTTTTTAAATCTCCTGTAGTTATTCCAGAAGTGTTTTATCTCCCTGATTCTATTTCTGAAGTAATTTCCAGGGAATGGAATAATTTGGGTAATTTATTTACTCCTTCTAGACGTTTAAGCAAATTATATCCTGTGCCATCTGACAGATTAAGAGTTTTTTGGGACAAAAATCCCTAAGGTTATGGGGCTGTCTCTACTCCTGCTAATGTACTACTATTTCTACGGCAGATAGTACTTCATTTAAGGATCCTTTAGATAGGAAAATTGAATCCTTTCTAAGAAAAGCTTACTTATGTTCAGGTAATCTTCTTAGACCTGCTATATTTTTAGCGGATGTTGCTGCAGCTTCAACTTTTTGGTTAGAAGCTTTAGCGCAACAAGTAACAGATCATAATTTTATAGCATTATTATTATTCTATAACATGCTAATAATTTTATTGGTGATACCATCTTTTGATATCATTAGAGTTGATGTCAGGTATATGTCTCTAGCTATTTTAGCTAGAAAAGCTTTATGGATTAAACTTGGAATGCTGACATGTCTTCTAAGTCAACTTTGCTTTCCCTTTCTTTCCAGGGTAAATAATCATTTTCGTTCCTTTCCTCACAACAAGGAACAAAAGCCTGATCCTTCATCCTCAGGAGCGGTATCAGTTTGGAAACTATTTCCAGTTTGGAATATATCCAAGCCTTATAGAAACCTATAGCCAGCTCCTAAGTACCTATGAAGGTGCGGCCCTTATTCCAGCTCAGCTGGTATGGGGCAGATTACGTTTTCTTCAATTTGGATCAATTCCGTTCTTAATCTCTGGTTTCAGAAACATTGTTTCAGAAAGGTACAGAATTGGCTTCAAGTTAAGGCCTCCTGCTAAGAGATTCTTTTCTTTCCCGTGTCCCAGTTAACACAGCAAAGGCTCAGCATTTCTGAAATGTGTTTCAGATCTAGAGTTGGCTGGAGTATTTATGCCAGTTCCAGTTCTGGAACAGGGGCTGGGGTTTTATTTTATCTCTTCATTGTACCAAAGAAGGTCAATTCCTTCAGACCAGTTCCGGATCTATCATTATTGAATCATTATGTTAGGATACCAACATTCAAGATGGTTACTGTAGGACTATCCTGCCTTTTGTTTAGCAAGGGCATTATATGTCTACAATAGATTTACAGGATGTGTATCTGCATATTCCGATTCATCCAGATCACTTTTAGTGTCTGAGATTCTCTTTTTAGACAAGCATTACCAGTTTTGTGGCTCTACCGTTTGGCCTAGCCTCAGTTCCAAGAATTTTTTTCAAAGGTTCTCGGTGCCCTTCTTTCTGTAATCAGAGAACAGGGTTTTGGTATTTCCTTATTTGGACGATATCTTGGTACTTGCTCAGTCTTCTCATTTTCGAAGAATCTCATACGAATCTACTTGTGTTGTTTCTTTAAGTTCATGGTTGGAGGATCAATTTACCAATCAGTTCATTGATTCCTCAGACAAGGGTAACCTTTTTAGGTTTCTAGATAAATTCAGTGTCTATGACTCTGTCCTTGTCAGACAAGAGAAGTTTAACATTGATATCAGCTTGTCAAAACCTTCAGTCACAATCATTCCCTTTGGTAGCCTTATGCATGGAAATGTTGGGTCTTAGGACTGCCGCATCAGATGCGGTCTCCTTTGCTCGTTTTCACATGCGACCTCTTCAGCTCTGTATGCTGAACCCATGGTGCAGGGATTACTCAAAGATATCTCAATTAATATCTTTAAACCGATTTTACGACACTCTCTGACATGGTGGACAGATCACCATCGTTTAGTTCAGGGGGCTTCTTTGTTCTTCCGACCTGGACTATAATCTCAACAGATGCAAGTTTTTCAGGTTGGGGAGCTGTGTGGGGGTATCTGACGGCACAAGGGGTTTGGGAATCTCAGGAGGTGAGATTTCCGATCAATATTTTGGAACTCCGTGCAATTTTCAGAGCTCTTCAGTCTTGGCCTCTTCTGAAGAGAGAGTTGTTCATTTGTTTTCAGATAGGCAATGTCACAACTGTGGCATACATCAATCATCAAGGAGGGACTCACAGTCCTCTGGCTATGAAAGAAGTATCTCAAATTTTGGTTTGGGCGGAATCCAGCTCCTGTCTAATCTCTGCGGTTCATATCCCAGGTATGGACAATTGGAAAGCGGATTATCTCAGTCGCCAAACGTTGCATCCGGGCGAATGGTCTCTTCACCCAGAGGTATTTCTTCAGATTGTTCAAATGTGGGAACTTCCAGAAATAGATCTGATGGCTTCTCATCTAAACAAGAAACTTCCCAGGTATCTGTCCAGATCCCGGGATCCTCAGGCGGAGGCAGTGGATGCATTATCACTTCCTTGGAAGTATCATCCTGCCTATATCTTTCCGCCTCTAGTTCTTCTTCCAAGAGTAATCTCCAAGATTCTGAAGGAATGCTCGTTTGTTCTGCTGGTAGCTCCGGCATGGCCTCACAGGTTTTGGTATGCGGATCTTGTCCGGATGGCCTCTTGCCAACCGTGGACTCTTCCGTTAAGACCAGACCTTTTGTCTCAAGGTCCTTTTTTCCATCAGGATCTGAAATCCTTAAATTAAAAGGTATGGAGATTGAACGCTTGATTCTTGGTCAGAGGTTTCTCTGACTCTGTGATTAATACTATGTTACAGGCTCGTGAGTCTGTATCCAGAGAGATATATTATATAGTCTGGAAGACTTATATTTCTTGGTGTCTTTCTCATCATTTTTCTTGGCATTCTTTTAGAATACCGAGAATATTACAGTTTCTTCAGGATGGTTTAGATAAGGGTTTGTCCGCAAGTTCCTTGAAAGGTCAAATCTCTGCTCTTTCTGTTCTTTTTCACAGAAAGATTGCTATTCTTCCTGATATTCATTGTTTTGTACAAGCTTTGGTTCGTATAAAACCTGTCATTAAGTCAATTTCTTCTCCTTGGAGTTTGAATTTGGTTCTGGGGGCTCTTCAAGCTCCTCCATTTGAACCTATGCATTCATTGGATATTAAATTACTTTCTTGGAAAGTTTTTTGTTCCTTTTGGCCATCTCTTCTGCCAGAAGAGTTTCTGAATTATCTGCTCTTTCTTGTGAGTCTCCTTTTCTGATTTTTCATCAGGATAAGGCGGTGTTGCGAACTTCTTTTGAATTTTTACCTAAGTTGTGAATTCCAACAACATAGTAGAGACATTGTGGTTCCTTCATTATGTCCTAATCCTAAGAATTCTAAGGAGAAATCGTTGCATTCTATGGATGTTATTAGAGCTTTGAAATATTATGTTGAAGCTACTAAGTCTTTCCGAAAGACTTCTAGTTTATTTGTTATCTTTTCCGGTTTTAGAAAGGCCAGAAAACTTCTGCCATTTCTTTGGCATCTTGGTTGAAATCTTTAATTCATCTTGCCTATGTTGAGTCGGGTAAGACTCCGCCTCATAGGATTACAGCTCATTCTACTAGGTCAGTTTCTACTTCCTGGGCGTTTAGGAATGAAGCTTCGGTTGATCAGATTTGCAAAGCGGCAACTTGGTCCTCTTTGCATACTTTTACCAAATTCTACCATTTTGTTGTATTTTCTTCTTCTGAAGCAGTTTTTGGTAGAAAAGTACTTCAGGCAGCGGTTTCAGTTTGAATCTTCTGCTTATGTTTTTCATTAAACTTTATTTTGGGTGTGGATTATTTTCAGCAGGAATTGGCTGTCTTTATTTTATCCCTCCCTCTCTAGTGACTCTTGTGTGGAAAGATCCACATCTTGGGTAGTCATTATCCCATACGTCACTAGCTCATGGACTCTTGCTAATTACATGAAAGAAAACATAATTTATGTAACAACTTACCTGATAAATTCATTTCTTTCATATTAGCAAGAGTCCATGAGGCCCGCCCTTTTTTGTGGTGGTTATGATTTTTTTGTATAAAGCACAATTATTCCAATTCCTTATTTTATATGCTTTCGCACTTTTTTCTTATCACCCCACTTCTTGGCTATTCGTTAAACTGAATTGTGGGTGTGGTGAGGGGTGTATTTATAGGCATTTTAAGGTTTGGGAAACTTTGCCCCTCCTGGTAGGAATGTATATCCCATACGTCACTAGCTCATGGACTCTTGCTAATATGAAAGAAATGAATTTATCAGGTAAGTTCTTACATAAATTATGTTTTTTTCCAATACCTAAAAGGCTTACAGAAATTATTATTAGTAAGGAGTGGGATAGGCCCGATAGACCCGGTGTGCCTTTTTCCCCACCTCCTATATTTAAAAAATGTTTCCAATAGACGCCACTACACGGGACTTATGGCAGACAGTCCCTAAGGTGGAGGGAGCAGTTTCTATTTTAGCAAAGCGTACCACTATTCCAGTTGAGGACAGTTGTGCTTTTTCGGATCCAATGGATAAAAAAATTAGAGGGTTACCTTAAGAAAATGTTTATTCAACAAGGTTTTATCTTACAGCCCCTTGCATGCATTGCGCCTGTCACTGCTGCGGCGGCGGCGTTCTGGTTTGAGGCCCTGGAAAAGGTCATCCATACAGCTCCATTGACTGAAATCATTGACAAGCTTAGAACACTTAAGCTAGCTAACTCATTTGTTTCTGGTGCCATTGTTTATTTGACTAAACTAACGGCTAAGAATTCCGGATTCGCCATCCAGGCGCGTAGGGCGCTATGGCTCAAATCCTGGTTAGCTGATGTGAATTCAAAGTCTAAATTACTCAGCATTCCTTTCAAGGGGCAGACCTTATTCGGGCCTGGTTTGAAAGAAATTATTGCTGACATTACTGGAGGTAAGGGTCATACCCTTCCTCAGGACAGGGCCAAATCAAAGGCCAAACAGTCTAATTTTCATGCCTTT
The DNA here is from genome assembly GCF_027579735.1 of Bombina bombina. NCBI lineage: Eukaryota > Metazoa > Chordata > Amphibia > Anura > Bombinatoridae > Bombina > Bombina bombina. Next base: position 205,995,883 of record NC_069502.1, on the reverse strand, counting down.
CGAAATTTCAAGGCAGGTGCAGCATCAACTTCATCTGCTTCAAAACAAGAGGGAACTTTTGCTCAATCCAAGCAGGCCTGGAAACCTAACCAGTCCTGGAACAAGGGCAAGCATGCCAGAAAGCCTGCTGCTGCCTCCAAGACAGCATGAAGGAACGGCCCCCTATCCGGCAACAGATCTAGTAGGGGGCAGACTTTCTCTCTTCGCCCAGGCGTGGGCAAGAGATGTTCAGGATCCCTGGGCGTTGGAGATCATATCTCAGGGATATCTTCTGGACTTCAAAGCTTCTCCTCCACATGGGAGATTTAATCTTTCAAGATTATCAGCAAACCAGATAAAGAAAGAGGCATTCCTATGCTGCGTGCAAGACCACCTTGTAATGGGAGTGATCCATCCAGTTCCACGGACGGGAACATGGACAGGGTTTTTATTCAAATCTGTTTGTGGTTCCCAAAAAGAGGGAACCTTCAGACCAATTTTGGATCTAAAGATCTTAAACAAATTCCTCAGAGTTTCATCATTCAAGATGTAAACTATTCGGACCATTTTACCCATGATCCAAGAGGGTCAGTACATGACCACAGTGGACTTAAAGGATGCCTACCTTCACATTCCGATTCACAAGAATCATCATCGGTTCCTGAGGTTTGCCTCACAGACAGGCATTACCAATTTTTAGCTCTTCCCTTCGGGTTGGCTACAGCCCCAAGAATTTTTACAAAGGTTCTGGGCTCACTTCTGGCGGTTCTAAGACCGCGTGGCATAGCGGTGGCTCCTTATCTAGACGACATCCTGATACAGGCGTCAAGCTTTCAAATTGCCAAGTCTCATACAGAGATAGTTCTGGCATTTCTGAGGTCGCATGGGTGGAAAGTGAACGAAGAAAAAAGTTCTCTATCTCCTCTCACAAGGGTTTCCTTCTTAGGGACTCTAATAGATTCTGTAGAAATGAAAATTTACCTGACGGAGTCCAGGTTATCAAAACTTCTAAATGCTTGCCGTGTTCTTCACTCCATTCCGCGCCCTGCGGTGGCTCAGTGCATGGAGTAATCGGCTTAATGGTAGCGGCGATGGACATAGTGCCATTTGCGCGCCTGCATCTCAGACCGCTGCAATTATGCATGTTCAGTCAGTGGAATGGGCATTGCACAGATTTGTCCCCTCTACTAAATCTGGATCAGGAAACCAGAGATTCTCTTCTCTGGTGGTTATCTCTTGTCCACCTGTCCAAGGGTATGACCTTTCACAGACCAGATTGGACCATTGTAACAACAGATGCCAGCCTTCTAGGTTGTGGTGCACTCTGGAACTCCCTGAAGGCTCAGGAGTTCTGGAGTTAAGAGCAATGTTCAATGCTCTTCTAGCTTGGCCTCAGTTAGCAACACTGAGGTTCATCAGATTTCAGTCGGACAAGATCACGACTGTGGCTTACATCAACCATCAATGGGGAACCAGGAGTTCCCTAGCGATGTTGGAAGTCTCCAAGATAATTCGCTGGGCAGAGACTCACTCTTGCCACCTATCAGCGATCCATATCCCGGGCGTAGAGAACTGGGAGGCGGATCCGGGGGAGTGGGAGCTCCATCCGGAGGTGTTTGCTCAATTGGTCCATCGTTGGGGCAAACCAGAAATGGATCTCATGGCGTCTCGCCAGAACGCCAAGCTTCCTTGTTACGGATCCAGGTCCAGGGACCCAGAAGCGACGCTGATAGATGCTCTAGCAGCTCCTTGGTTCTTCAACCTGGCTTATGTGTTTCCACCGTTTCCTCTGCTCCCTCGACTGATTGCCAAAATCAGACAGGAGAGAGCATCGGTGATTCTGATAGCGCCTGCGTGGCCACGCAGGACCTGGTATGCAGATCTGGTGGACATGTCATCCTTTCCACCATGGACTCTGCCTCTGAAAGGACCTTGTATTAGAAGGTCTTGTCTCAATCATCCGAATCTAATTTCTCTGAGACTGACTGCATGGAGATTGAACGCTTGATCCTATCAAAGCGTGGCTTCTCCGAGTCAGTCATTGATACCTTAATACAGGCACGAAAGCCTGTTACCAGGAAAATCTACCACAAGATATGGCGTAAATATCTTCATTGGTGTGAATCCAAGAATTACTCATGGAGTAGGGTTAGGATTCCTAGGATATTGTCCTACCTCCAAGAGGGTTTGGACAAAGGATTATCAGCTAGTTCTTTAAAGGGACAGATTTCTGCTCTGTCTATTCTTTTACACAAGCGTCTGGCAGAAGTTCCAGACGTTCAGGCATTTTGTCAGGCTTTAGTTAGAATTAAGCCTGTGTTTAACCTGTTGCTCCTCCATGGAGCTTAAACTTGGTTCTTAAAGTTCTTCAAGGGGTTCCGTTTGAACCCCTTCATTCTATTGATATCAAACTTCTATCATGGAAAGTTTTGTTTCTGATGGCTATTTCCTCGGCTCGAAGAGTCTCTGAGTTATCTGCCTTACATTGTGATTCTCCTTATCTGATCTTTCATTCAGATAAAGTAGTTCTGCGTACAAAACCTGGGTTTTTACCCAAGGTTGTTTCTAACAAGAATATCAATCAAGAGATTGTTGTTCCATCATTGTGTCCTAATCCTTCTTCAAAGAAGGAACGTCTTTTGCATAATCTAGACGTAGTCCGTGCCTTGAAGTTTTACTTACAAGCTACTAAAGATTTTCGTCAAACATCTAACCTGTTTGTTTACTCTGGACAGAGGAGAGGTCAAAAAGCCTTGGCAACCTCTTTTTGGCTTCGGAGTATAATCCGTTTAGCCTATGAGACTGCTGGACAGCAGCCCCCTGAAAGGATTACAGCTCATTCTACTAGAGCTGTGGCTTCCACCTGGGCCTTTAAAAATGAGGCTTCTGTTGAACAGATTTGCAAGGCTGCGACTTGGTCTTCGCTTCATACCTTTTCCAAATTTTACAAATTTGATACTTTTGCTTCTTCGGAGGCTGTTTTTGGGAGAAAGGTTCTACAGGCAGTGGTTCCTTCTGCTTAATCCTGCCTTGTCCCTCCCATCATCCGTGTACTTTAGCTTTGGTATTGGTATCCCACAAGTAATGGATGATCCGTGGACTGGATACACTTAACAAGAGAAAACATAATTTATGGTTACCTGATAAATTTATTTCTCTTGTAGTGTATCCAGTCCACGGCCCGCCCTGTCCTTTTAAGGCAGGTCTAAATTTTAATTAAACTACAGTCACCACTGCACCCTATGGTTTCTCCTTTCTCGGCTTGTTTCGGTCGAATGACTGGATATGGCAGTGAGGGGAGGAGCTATATAGCAGCTCTGCTGTGGGTGTCCTCTTGCAACTTCCTGTTGGGAAGGAGAATATCCCACAAGTAATGGATGATCCGTGGACTGGATACACTACAAGAGAAATAAATTTATCAGGTAAGCATAAATTGTTTTTTCTATGTGCACCATCACGCTATGAATGTTACAAACAGTGAGGTTATCATCATGGGCTTCATCTGGCGTGTAATTTCTTCGGCTTTTTGCCCAGTTCTTTTTTCTGCGCATAGCGGATCTTTTGGATTTGGATTCTGACGGGGAATCGGCTGACCCCCTGAGATCACTATTACGGATACCGGAGCTGGAATGTTTTAGAGGTAGAGCACCAGGCAACGTAAGGGAAATACAAGCACCTAGAGTAACAAGACCGGTGAAGTTTGTGAGTATAACACTATACTGAATCCCTGCAAAAGACTGGGTGGTTAAGACAAATGCATTAAGGAATACAACAACCATCCTTGGAGTGTCCTTAAAGGGAGGTATGACTTTCGAACAAACATGCCTAAGTCTTGTCATGAATTTATGAGGTTGCTGGACTTAAACACTGTACTATCGAAGTAAAATATTGGATCTGCTATCAGTTGGGAAGCCCTATAAAGTCTGATGAGCGGGATAAGTTTACATAGAACATTTATGAGTTAGATCTTTAAGGTGACCTTACTTCACTAGCTCCCTCATTTGTTTCTTTACTCAGATTGATCCCGGAGATGATTTATTTTTAAGACTGTTCAATCACTTTGCTATAAGATTACCTAACTTGGGACTTTAATATCTTATGAATTATCTCACTTGCATTACTTTACATATGGATATAATTTTTCTCCCGGTAGTCTTTTTTTTCAGTGACCGGTCACTCCTATTAGCAGGTTCTTAGCTTCCCTTTGTTTTGGTTTTATTTAGGTTTTCACAGTATGTTAGTATTATTTTTTTACATTTTGGTAATTCATTGTATAGGATACAAATGTATATCTTAATAAATCAATTGTGCTTTGTAAATTGTTCAGTTCGTGTCCTTTTTAAACCAGGGTTGTTTACAATTTATTTGAATAACCAGTGCCAACTGAGAGACTTTGTTATAGCAAATTTCCTAAAATTCTCTTTCAAATTACACTAATAGGGTTTTGTTCTTATGTTTTATTCTAAAATTAGCCAGTATTTAAAAAAAAATTAAAAAAAAATTGCAGAAATTATCATTGTTTGTTAAATTGTGCAATTTGTGCTTTGGATAGTTTAAAATGATATATTACTCTGCCCCACCTGGCAAAAATTTCCGTGGAGAACACTGTTAACACCTTCAACCAATAATATGTATATATACGTCTTGCAGTATTTTGCCTAACGTACTGCAGTATTTTG
>NC_069502.1:205966225-205988725 GCF_027579735.1 Bombina bombina | reverse complement strand
GAGAGACAGAGAGAGACACAGACACAGAGAGAGAGAGACACAGACACAGAGAGAGAGAGAGACACAGACACAGAGAGAGAGAGACACAGACACAGAGAGAGAGAGAGAGACACAGACACAGAGAGAGAGAGAGACACAGACACAGAGAGAGAGAGAGACACAGACACAGAGAGAGAGAGAGACACAGACACAGAGAGAGAGAGACACAGACACAGACACAGAGAGAGAGAGACACAGACACAGAGAGAGAGAGAGACACAGACACAGAGAGAGAGACAGACACAGACACAGAGAGAGAGAGAGACACAGACACAGAGAGAGAGAGAGACACAGACACAGAGAGAGAGAGAGACAGACACAGACACAGAGAGAGAGAGAGACACAGACACAGACACAGAGAGAGAGAGAGAGACACAGACACAGACACAGAGAGAGAGAGAGACACAGACACAGAGAGAGAGAGACACAGACACAGACACAGAGAGAGAGAGAGACACAGACACAGACACAGAGAGAGAGACAGAGACACAGACACAGAGAGAGACACAGACACAGAGAGAGAGAGAGACACAGACACAGAGAGAGAGAGAGAGACACAGACACAGAGAGAGAGAGAGACACAGACACAGAGAGAGAGAGAGAGACACAGACACAGAGAGAGAGAGAGACACAGACACAGACACAGAGAGAGAGAGAGACACAGACACAGACACAGAGAGAGAGAGAGAGACACAGACACAGAGAGAGAGAGAGAGACACAGACACAGAGAGAGAGAGAGAGACACAGACACAGAGAGAGAGAGAGACACAGACACAGACACAGAGAGAGAGAGAGAGACACAGACACAGAGAGAGAGAGAGACACAGACAGAGAGAGAGAGAGACACAGACACAGACACAGAGAGAGAGAGAGAGACACAGACACAGACACAGAGAGAGACAGACACAGACACAGAGAGAGAGAGAGAGACACAGACACAGACACAGAGAGAGAGAGAGACACAGACACAGACAGAGAGAGAGAGACACAGACACAGACACAGAGAGAGAGACACAGACACAGAGAGAGAGAGAGACACAGACACAGAGAGAGAGAGAGACACAGACACAGAGAGAGAGACACAGACACAGACACAGAGAGAGAGAGAGACACAGACACAGAGAGAGAGAGAGAGACACAGACACAGACACAGAGAGACACAGACACAGACACAGACACAGAGAGAGAGAGAGAGACACAGACACAGAGAGAGAGAGAGACACAGACACAGAGAGAGAGAGAGACACAGACACAGAGAGAGAGAGAGACACAGACACAGAGAGAGAGAGAGACACAGACACAGAGAGAGAGAGAGAGACACAGACACAGACAGAGAGAGAGAGACACAGACACAGAGAGAGAGAGAGAGACACAGACACAGAGAGAGAGAGAGAGAGACACAGACACAGAGAGAGAGAGAGAGAGACACAGACACAGACACAGAGAGAGAGAGAGACACAGACACAGAGAGAGAGAGAGACAGGAGGGACACAGACAGAGAGAGAGAGAGACCAGACCAGACACAGAGAGAGAGAGACACAGACACAACACAGAGAGAGAGAGAGAGACACAGACACAGAGAGAGAGAGAGAGAGAGACACAGACACAGAGAGAGAGAGAGAGACACAGACACAGAGAGAGAGAGAGACACAGACACAGACACAGAGAGAGAGAGAGACACAGACACAGAGAGAGAGAGAGAGACACAGAGAGAGAGAGAGACACAGACACAGAGAGAGAGAGAGACACAGACACAGACACAGAGAGAGAGAGAGAGACACAGACACAGACACAGAGAGACACAGACACAGACAGAGAGAGAGACACAGACACAGAGAGAGAGAGAGACACAGACAGAGAGAGAGAGAGAGACACAGACACAGAGAGAGAGAGACAGGAGGGACACAGACAGAGAGAGAGAGAGAGACACAGACACAGAGAGAGAGAGAGACACAGACACAGAGAGAGAGAGAGACACAGACAGAGAGAGAGAGAGACACAGACAGAGAGAGAGAGAGAGACACAGACAGAGAGAGAGAGAGAGACACAGACAGAGAGAGAGAGAGAGACACAGACAGAGAGAGAGAGAGAGACACAGACAGAGAGAGAGAGAGAGACACAGACAGAGAGAGAGAGAGAGACACAGACAGAGAGAGAGAGAGACACAGACAGAGAGAGAGAGAGACACAGACAGAGAGAGAGAGACACAGACAGAGAGAGAGAGAGACACAGACAGAGAGAGAGAGAGACACAGACAGAGAGAGAGAGAGACACAGACAGAGAGAGAGAGAGACACAGACAGAGAGAGAGAGAGACACAGACAGAGAGAGAGAGAGACACAGACAGAGAGAGAGAGAGACACAGACAGAGAGAGAGAGAGACACAGACAGAGAGAGAGAGAGACACAGACAGAGAGAGAGAGAGACACAGACAGAGAGAGAGAGAGACACAGACAGAGAGAGAGAGAGACACAGACAGAGAGAGAGAGAGACACAGACAGAGAGAGAGAGAGACACAGACAGAGAGAGAGAGAGACACAGACAGAGAGAGAGAGAGACACAGACAGAGAGAGAGAGAGACACAGACAGAGAGAGAGAGAGACACAGACAGAGAGAGAGAGAGACACAGACAGAGAGAGAGAGAGACACAGACAGAGAGAGAGAGAGACACAGAGAGAGAGAGAGACACAGACAGAGAGAGAGAGAGACAGAGAGAAAATAGGTACTGGCAGACAGCTGCCAGTACCTAAGCTGGCAGCTAATTTATTATTATAATTCTTTATTTAAAAATGTGCTAACAGATTCCGCAGCGCTGTCCATGGGTAATAAAGATAAAAGGACAGTACAATATGAGACACCAGACAAAATTTAGCAAATACAGGGGGAATTGGGAGCCCTATTCCCGTGGGAATTTACAATCTAAATGGGTAGGAGGGTGAGAAACAGGAGGTGGGGACTGCAAAGGTGGGAATGATGTTAGTGTTAGATGAGGGCAACTATTAGGCAAGTGGAATTCATTAGTTACTGATTTGGTGATAGACTTCCCTGAACAAGAAGGTCTTTAGCGAGCGTTTAAAGGAGATGAGGTTGGGGTAAAGTCTGACAGCTCGAGGAAGTGCGTTTCAGAGGTTTGGTGCTGCACGAGAGAAGTCCTGTAGTCTAGCATGAGAGGTGATGGTAGAAGGGGCAAGGATTAGATCGTTGTTGGATCTTAGGGGGACGGGCTGGAGTATATTTGTTGATGAGCGAGGAAAGGTATGGGGGGCTGCATTGGTAAGGGATTTGTAGGTCAGAGTGAGAATTTTTTTATTTAATTTTGCTGTGAATGGGGTCCAGCGGATACAGAGCGTCAGGAGGGGTGGAGCTAATAGAGGGGGGATTTAGAGAGCGGTTTGGAGGGGGGTGTAAGGGAGGTTTGGAGTAAGGGGGAATACTACACTGCAGAAAATATAAAAATAAAAAATATATATATTTTATTAAAAAAAAGCCTCATTTAAATACTGAAAGACTGTCTGCCAGTATCTAAGAATGGGGGTGTCATAATACAATCATGTGGAGTAGTTGATACCTGGATTGGCTACTTAGCAGAGGTGGTATTGTCTCAGCCTGGAAGGGGTTAAGGTGAACTGTTTTTTCTGTGTGTGTGAAATCTGCTTTCAGAAGGCTGTAAGCTGAGATCCCCCCCCTCCTTCCTTCCTTCCCCCTCCCCCCCTCCTTCCTTCCTTCCCCCTCCCCCCCTCCTTCCTTCCTTCCCCCTCCCCCCCTCCTTCCTTCCTTCCCCCCTTCCTTCCTTCCTTCCTTCCCCCCCTCCTTCCTTCCCCCTCCTTAGAATAGTGCTGTTAGTGTAACTGTAGGAATGCAGAACGCTCCTCCCCTTGAAAACTGATAGTGGGAGCTAAGACTTGTTTGGAATTGGTTGAACTTGTTGTAAATCATAACCAGGGCGTTGTCTTTGACAAGATGAAGAGAATTTGATTCAAGTATGCACTGTGTAACCTGTGTTGTTGTTTTTGTTATTAAACACACAGAAAATCTCATTCTGTCTTTTGGGCTCTAATATCTGAATTCACACTCCTGTTGAGACAAGGTTAAAGGCACGTTATACCTAACTGTTAAATAGTGTGAGTTTTTAGGGGTTCCCCAGAAATGTCAGGTGGGGGACTAATCCCTACATTAATGCTAAAATTAACCTTTCTTTTGTAAGGTGTATCTAGTCCATGGATTCATCCTTTACTTGTGGGATATTCTCCTTCCTAACAGGAAGTGGCAAAGAGCACACAGCAGAGCTGTCCATATAGCTCCCTCTCTAGCTCCACCCCCCAGTCATTCTCTTTGCCGGCTCTAAGCAATAGGGTACCTCTCGGAAGGGTAAAGTGAATGTGGTGTTAGATTTGTAGTTTTTTGTTCTACAAGCAAAAGTTTGTTATTTTAAATGGTACCGGTGTGTACTGTTTACTCTCCAGCAGAAAAGAGATGAAGATTTCTGCAGAGAGGAAGATGATTTTAGCATGTTGTAACTAAAACCCACTGCTGTTCCCACACAGGACTGAGGAGTACAGGAAAACTTCAGTTGTGGGGAACGGTTTCTAGACAAGACTGTGATAATGCTAGAAAAGGACTGATAAGATCCCCATGAGGGAAGGGTGGGTAAGCTTTATTCAGAGACTAACTATGGAATTACAAGCTTACATAACAGTGCTAATTTATGCTGGTTGACACTATTTTATGGCAAGTTGACAAACGGTTTTTACTAAGAAATATCGTTTTTTGAGACATTTGGAAGGTCCCTTTGGGTTTCTTACAGGGGTTGTTACCCACATGGCTAATATTATAACTCTTAGGAGTGGTTTCTTAGGCCTCACAGCACCGGAGTAAGGTGGGAGGGGCCTAATTTCGCGCAGTTAGTTTGACTAGATCTTCAGGCTGTTTTCACATGCAGGCTCCTGCTACTGTTTGAGGACCCATAAGAAGCTTTTTCCCCATATATCTGACTCCTAAGGGAAGGTAGAGCCACAGCAGAGCTGTGGCAAGGTGCTAAAGTTGTTTTAACCTGTCTGTTAGCTTACTAATGATCCGGTTTGAGCATTACAGGGTTAATCGTTCTTGCTAGTTGTGCAATCTTACCAATGCTTTAGGTACACACTGAAAATTTCAAAAAGTTTGGTGCATTTTTCACTGTTATGGAAAATTGTGTGCCTTTTTTATCTCTTAAAGGCACAGTAACGTTTTTTTTTGCAAATTGTGTTTTTGCTTGATTAAAGTGATTTCTAAGCCTGTTTGTCTTACTACTAGTCTGTTAAACATGTCTGACACCATGTTCAATGTGTTTAGAAGCCATGGTGGAACCCCCTCTCAAAATGTGTCCCACTTGTATTGATATGTCTATACACTTTAAAGACCATATTGTTGCACTTAAAAATGTGGCCCAAGATGATTCTCAGACCGAAGGTTATGAGGTTAGCCCGTTTACCTCTCCCCAAGTGTCACAACCAGTTACGCCCGATCAAGCGACGCCTAGCACCTCTAGCGAACTCTTTTACCTTACAAGACTTGGTGGCAGTTATGGATAATACCCTCTCAGTATTTTTATCTAAGCTGCCCATGTTACCTGCAAAGCGTGATAGCTCTGTTTTAAGAACAGATTATGAGCATTCTGAGGGAGAAATTTCCGATTCGGAAAAGGTTGCTCCTCAGACTCAGATACGTTGGCTTTTAAATTTAAACTAGAACACCTCCGTTTATTACTCAGGGAGGTATTAGTTACTCTGGATGACTGTGACCCTTTGGTGGTTCCAGAGAAATTGTGTAAAATGGACAAGTACCTAGAAGTTCCTGTTTACACTGATGTGTTCCCGGTCCCTAAGAGGATTGCGGATATAGTAACTAGGGAGTGGGATAGACCAGGTATTCAGTTTGTTCCCCCTCCTGTTTTTATGAAAATGTTCCCCATATCTGACACCACGACGGTCCCTAAGGTGGAGGGGGCTGTTTCTTCACTTGCTAAACGCACAACCATACCAATTGAGGACAGTTGTGCTTTTAAAGACCCTATGGATAAAAAGTTAGAGGGTTTACTTGTTCCTGTAACTACTGCAGCTGCTTTCTGGTTCGAGGCGCTGGAAGATGCGCTCCAGACGGAGACCTCATATGAGGACATTATGGACAGATTTAAGGCTCTTAAGCTGGCTAATTCTTTTATCACAGATGCCGCTTTCCAACTAGCTAAGTTAGCGGCAAAGAATTCAAGTTTCGCCATTCTGGCGTGCAGGGCGCTATGGCTAAAGTCCTGGTCGGCCGATGTGTCGTCAAAATCCAAACTACTGAACATCCCTTTCAAAGGAAAGACCCTTTTCGGGCCTGAATTGAAAGAGATTATCTCAGAAATCACTGGGGGAAAAGGCCATGCTCTCCCTCAGGACAAGTCCTTTAAGACTAAGAACAAACAAAATCATTTTCGTTCCTTTCGAAATTTCAGGAGCGGTCTCGCTTCATCCTCCCCTGCTGCAAAGCAAGAGGGTAACACTTCACAACCCAGGGCAGCCTGGAAACCTTACCAGGGCTGGAACAAGGGTAAACAGGCCAAGAAGCCTGCAGCTGCCTCCAAGACAGCATGAAGGGGTAGCCCACGATCCGGGACCGGATCTAGTGTGGGGGGGGGGCAGACTCTCTCTTTGCTCAGGCCTGGGCAAGAGACGTACACGATCCTTGGGCCCTAGAGATTGTATCCCAGGGATATCTTCTAGAATTCAAGGACTCCCCTCCAAGGGGAAGGTTCCACATTTCTCGTCTGTCTTCAGACCAGATAAAGAAAGAGGCGTTCTTACGCTGCGTAGAAGACCTACATACAATGGGAGTGATCCACCCAGTTCCAATTGTGGAACAAGGGCTGGGTTTTTACTCAAACCTGTTTGTGGTTCCCAAAAAAGAAGGAACTTTCAGACTAATCCTGGATCTCAAAATTCTAAACAAATTCCTCAGAGTCCCATCATTCAAGATGGAGACCATTTGGACAATATTACCAATGATCCAGGAGGGTCAATTTATGACTACCGTGGATTTAAAGGATGCGTATCTACATATTCCTATCCACAAAGATCATTACCAGTTACTCAGGTTCGCCTTTCTGGACAAGCATTATCAGTTCGTGACTCTTCCTTTCGGGTTGGCCACTGCTCCCAGAATTTTCACAAAGGTGCTAGGGTCCCTTCTGGCGGTTCTAAGACCGCGGGGCATAGCAGTGGCGCCTTACCTAGACGACATCTTAATTCAGGCGTCCACTTTCCAAAGAGCCAAGTCTCACACGGAAATTGTATTGGCCTTTCTGAGGTCTCATGGGTGGAAGGTGAACATCAAAAAGAGTTCTCTCTCTCCCCCTCACAAGAGTTCCCTTCCTAGGAACCCTAATAGACTCGGTAGAAATGAAAATATTTCTGACGGAGGTCAGAAAGTTAAAACCCTTAACTACTTGCCGAGCTCTTCATTCCATTCCTCGGCCGTCTTTAGCTCTTTGCATGGAGACAATCGGACTAATGGTAGCGGCAATGGACTGCAACTATGCATGCTCAAACAGTGGAATGGGGATTATGCAGATTTGTCTCCTTAAATACAGTTGGACCAGGGGACCAGAGATTCTCTTCTCTGGTGGTTTTCTCAGGATCACATGTCTCAGGGAATGTGTTTCCGCAGACCAGAGTGGATCATCGTAACGACCAACGCCAGTCTGTTGGGCTGGGGTGCGGTCTGGGACTCCCTGAAAGCTCAGGGCTTATGGTCTCGGGAAGAAGCTCTTCTCCCGATAAATATTCTGGAACTGAGGGCGATATTCAACGCTCTTCAGGCATGGCCTCGGCTAGCTGCAGCCAAATTCATCAGATTTCAGTCGGACAACATCACGACTGTAGCTTACATCAACCATCAAGGGGGAACAAGGAGTCTCCTAGCAATGATGGAAGTAACCTAGATAATCAGGTGGGCGGAGGATCACTCTTGCCACCTCTCAGCAATTCACATCCCAGGAGTAGACAACTGGGAAGCGGATTTTCTAAGTCGTCGGACTTTTCATCCGGGGGAGTGGGAACTCCACCCGGAGGTATTTGCCCAGCTGACTCCGCTATGGGGCACTCCAGAATTGGATCTGATGGCGTCCCGTCAGAATGCCAAACTTCCTCTTTACTGGTCCAGGGATCCCCAGGCGATGTTGATAGATGCTCTAGCAGCGCCTTGGTTATTCAATCTGGACTATGTGTTTCCACCGTTTCCTCTCCTTCCTCGTCTGGTTGCCAGAATCAAGCAGGAGAGGGCGTCGGTGATTCTAATAGCACCTGCGTGGCTACGCAGGACTTGGTATGCAGACCTAGTGGACATGTCATCCGTTCCACCATGGACTCTGCCAATGAGGCAGGACCTTCTACTTCAAGGTCCTTTCAAACATCCAAATCTAATTTCTCTGCGTCTGACTGCTTGGAGATTGAACGCCTAATTCTATCTAAGCGTGGTTTCTCCGAGTCGGTTATCGATACCCTGATTCAGGCTAGAAAGCCTGTCACCAGGAAAATCTACCATAAGATTTGGCGAAAATATCTTTGTTGATGCGAATCCAAGGGTTACCCATGGAGTAAGATTAGGATTCCCAGGATATTGTCTTTTCTCCAAGAAGGATTGGAGAAAGGATTATCAGATAGTTCCTTAAAAGGACAGATATCTGCTTTGTCTTTTCTTTTTCACAAACGTCTGGCAGAGGTACCAGACGTTCAAACGTTTAGTCAGGCTTTAGTCAGAATCAAGCCATTTTATAGACCTGTGGCTCCGCCATGGAGTCTGAATTTAGTTCTTTCAGTTCTGCAAGGGGTTCAGTTTGAACCTTTACATTCCATAGATATTAAACTTATCTTGGAAAGTTTTGTTTTTGGTAGCTATCTCTTCTGCTCGAAGAGTTTCAGAGTTATCTGCTTTGCAGTGTGACTCACCTTACTTGGTGTTCCATGCAGATAAGGTAGTTTTGCGTACTAAACCCGGTTTTCTTCCTAAGGTTGTGTCTAATAAGAATATTAACCAGGAAATTGTTGTTCCCTCTCTGTCCTAATCCTCCTTCGAAGAAGGAACGTCGGTTACACAATCTTGATGTGGTTTGTGCTTTAAAGTTCTATTTACAAGCAACTAAGGATTTCAGACAAACAACCTAATTGTTTGTCATCTATTCTGCTAAGAGGAGAGGTCAGAAGGCGACTGCTACCTCTCTTTCCTTTTGGCTGAAAAGCATCATCCGTCTGGCCTATGAGACTGCTGGCCAGCAGCCTCCTGAAACAATTACTGCTCATTCTACCAGAGCAGTGGCTTCCACTTGGGCCTTTAAGAATGAGGCTGTTGAACAGATTTGTAAGGCAGCGACTTGGTCTTCGCTGCATACTTTTTCCAAATTTTCCAAATTCGATACTTTTGCTTCTTCGGAGGCTATTTTTGGGAGAGAGGTTTTACAAGCAGTGGTGCCTTCCGTTTAAGGTACCTGTCTTGTTCCCTCCCTTCATCCGTGTCCTAAAGCTTTGGTATTGGTATCCCACAAGTAAAGGATGAATCCGTGGACTGGATACACCTTACAAGAGAAAACAGAATTTATGCTTACCTGATAAATTACTTTCTCTTGTGGTGTATCCAGTCCACGGCCCGCCCTGGCTATTAGTCAGGTAGATTTTTAGTCTAAACTACAGTCACCACTGCACCCTATGGTTTCTCCTTTTTCTTCCTAACCTTCGGTTGAATGACTGGGGGGGGGGGGGGGTGGAGCTAGAGGGGCAGCTATATGGACAGCTCTGCTGTGTGCTCTTTGCCACTTCCTGTTAGGAAGGAGAATATCCCACAAGTAAAGGATGAATCCGTGGACTGGATACACCACAAGAGAAAGTAATTTATCAGGTAAGCATAAATTCTGTTTTTAAACTACCTAACCCCTTCACTGCCGGGAATAATACAAGTGTTTATTCTCTGCCCTTCACCTAGCTAAGCAAACTTCTTCTCTTCTCTTATATCCACTCACTCCTTAAACCCTAAAAGACTCTTCTCCATTATCAAATCTCTCCTACCCACCTGCACCACCCCCCTCATCTGCATTCAGTGTTCAAGACCCGGCTGACTACTTTTTTCAATAAAATACTTACCATCCAAAGAAACATCCCAACACAAGCCTGCATTCTCCCAACTTCGCTCCCAGTCACCCCCTTTGTCACTCTCTGCACCCTCCTCCCAACAACTGAGAGTAAAGTGGCTTCCCTATTCTTTCTCACACCTCACTATCTGCCCACTTGACCCTATTCCTTCACATCTAATACCTTCTCTGTCTCCCACCCTCACTCTGGCTCTTACTCATATATTCAACCTATCCCTTTCTACCGGTTCATTCCCTGCCTTCTTCAAACATGCAAAGGTCACCCCATCCTCAAAAACCTTCCCTTGACCCTAACTCTCCTGCAAGCTACCACCCCATATCATTGCTTCCACTAGCTCCAAAAATCCTTGAAAAACTCGCTTTTGATCGCCTAACCTACTTCCTGTCCAACTCATTGCTCGACCCCCTGCAATCTGGCTTCTGTCCCCAACACTCAACTGAGACTGCCCTCACCATGGTTACTAACGTCCTCCTTTCTGCTAAAAACAAAGGCTACTACTCTATACTCTTCTTACTTGATCTCTCTGCTGCCTTTGACACTGCTGACCATCCCCTTCTCCTACGGACTCTCAGCTCTCTTGGGCTCTGTGACACTGCCCTTGTCTGGATTCACTCTTATCTCTCTAACAGATCCTTCTTCGTCTCTTTTGCTGGTGACTCCTCCTCTCCATTGCCTCTGTCTGTTGGATTACCTCAAGGCTTTGTCCTGGGTCCTCTACTCTACTCTTCTCTATTTACACTTCACTGGGTAAACTCATCAACAGCTATGGCTTCAACTATCACCTCTATGCTGATATTACCCAGATCTACCTTTTCACCCCTACACTCACTCTTATCAATTCTCACATCTGCGATTGCTTATCTGGCATTTCCTCCTGGATGGCCTCTCGCCACCCAAAAATAAACATGTCCAAGACCGAACTACCTCTAATCCCCCCCCCCCCCCCAAACTCTACTCAGTTAATAATTTTTCCATCACTGTTGGCGGCACCACTGTCTTCCAATCACTCCAAGTCCGCTGCCTTGGAGTCCCACTTGACTCAAATCTGTCCTTCATTCGCCACATCCAATTGCTCTCTTCATCCTGCCGCAACCACCTACACAATATCTCCAAAATTCGTCCGTTTCAGAGTGCTTAAACTACTAAACTAAACGGCTAATCCACTGTTAATTTCTCGACTTCACTACTGTAATAACTTACTATCTGGCCTCCCTCTCTCCCCTTCAATCCATCATAAATGCATCTGCAAGGCTAATCCACCTCTCTCAACGCTCTGTTTCTGCTGCACCTCTCTGTGAGTCCCTTCACTGGCTCCCCATTCACAGCAGAATTAAATTCAAAATTCTTACCCTGACCTACAAAGCCCTCAACAATGCTGCCCCACCCTACCTGTCCTCACTCATCAATAAATACAGTATACTCAAGACCGCCCCCTAAGATCCAACAATGACCTGCTTTTTGCGTCCTCTACCATCCCCTCCTCTCATGCTAGACAACAGGACTTCTCTCGTGTGTCACAAACCCTCTGGAGCGCACTTCCTAAGGCTGTGAGACTTTCCCCTAACCTCTCCTCCTTTAAACCTTCCCTAAAGACCTTTTTGTTCAGGGATGCTTATCACCCAACTCACTAACAAATTAACTTCACTTACCCAACAGTTGCCCTCATCTATCTCCTCACTAATATTATTCTCACCTTTGCAGTCCCCACCTCCTGATTCCCATCCTCCCACTCATCTAGATTGTAAATTCCCACGGGAATAGGGCCCTCAATTCCCCCGATATTTGTCTGTAAAATGTTGTCTCTTTATTGTATTGTATCTCCATTGTACTTTTAATCCTGGTTACCCATGGGTAGCGCTGCGGAATCTGTTGGAGCTTTATAAATAAAGAATAATAATAAGTGTGGTGCACAGCTGCAATTAGCAGCGTTCTAGGTACCAAAAAGCAAAAAGGTCTATTTCTGAACAAAGGGGATCTTTTACAACCATTTGCTCCATCATTGCACAAGCAGTATGTGAATTTCTGTGAGAAACCCAAAGTGTTTGAAAAAAGTACTTTTTTTTTTTCTTCTTAATTTGATTACATTTGGGGGGGAAATGGTGGCATGAAATATAGCAAAATGAGCCTAGATCAATACCTTGGGTTGTCTATTTAAAAATTTTATATATCGTTTTGACAGGTAAATAAAAAAAACAAAACAAAAAACAAGGTTCTATTTCTGTTTAAATGGAGTGACGGCAAAAATGCTAAAAAGTCTCTGGTATTTTGAGCAAGTTTTTCTCTGAAAATCCCAGTAGTGAAGGGGTTAAACTTCCTTGTAGAAACTAATCACAATTCCTGGGAGAGACCTTGCTGTTTAGTCTTATTCTTGATACTAAAAAAAGCTATCTGGATTTGCACAGATCCTTGTGTTTTTGCAGTTTCACAAGAAAATTTGGATCCAAGAATAGCCGATATCCAAAACGTCTGAATGCATATACAGTATCTATTACTAACCCAGTTTTATTCCTTACATAGCTGTTTCAGTTAATGATTGTATCAATTTATATATTGAATTGGTTATCCTTAGCACCTGTTTAGTATGTGTTCAATCATGCATCTGACTGTATGTCTACAAAGTCCTTGACTTCATGCAAGTATATCTAGAAGAATTGATACGGTTTTAAAGGCAAAGGTTTTTTTACCCTAAATATTGATTTGAATTTCTTTTTCTTCTGATCACTCACTGTTAAATGATTTAAGGAAAGAATGCTTCAAAAAAAAAAAAATGTTACACACCTGCCTATAACCTTTTGCACAGTAGGCTCTCTGTCTATCTCTATATCTATTATACATTCCTTTTTGTTTCCTTCACGATCTTAGTGTTTCCAGTGGGAATGCATTGCTTATTTTATGCTGTATGTCTTTGGAAATTTACTTTCACTTTTGCAGTAGTAGTTTTACTTTGCACTGTATATTTCTATGGTTACCAAGCTGCAGCATGTAGGGAGTTGGGGGAAGGGTTTCCACAGTGGTGATGTCATCATGCTCCGTTTCTTGTGATGTTGTCATTTTGTCTTAATTTATTGTGTTCCTGGTTTTTCCTTTCGGAGTTACTGCAGAACATTGCAAACACATTGCAATCTTCACATTTTGTCTTGCCTGATTTTATTACTAACTTCTTCAGAGATATGCACTTTAGTTTTGCTTTGAATTCATAACTTTGCATTTAGTTTTAAAGCTCTGAGTGCCTTGTTTAACCATTTGAGTGCTGAGCTATATTACACAACTGTGCTTCATTGTATTAACGTTTTTCTAATGTATTATTCAGCAAACCAAGCAATTTTAGTTAACTTTTGTTTGCAGGGGAAAAAAAAAAAAAAAAAAAAAAAAACATATGGGAAAAAGACTGTCATAAAAATTCACAAAACCCCAACCAACTGTGTTATGTCATTTTTTTATAGTGTAATTAGGAGCACAGGAGCTGGTATTTCCAAAATATTTAAAAATAACAGTATGCATTGAAACCTTTTTCTTTCATACAGGTGGTGAGAGTCCATGATCCATCACTCCTGGGAATTGGTACGTAGTTATTATTATTTGGCACTCTATAAGCCGTTTGGGTTACATAGAGAGAGAGATATGTGTATATATAGAGAAATAGCTATCTCTGTCTCTCTCTAGCTTAGGGACAGAATATATATATTTTTAACGTTATTCCCCTTTAAATTTTTAACGCGTCTGGTCCTGATTTCAGGTCTGCAGGCGTAGAGTTAATGCACATAAGCCCTCTGTATGGCGCATGTTTGTTTTTCGCACAAAGGTAATTCTTTTCTCCCGCGCATTGACCTTCAGGTCGTGGCGCGTTGGGTTGGCGCACATAAGCCCTTGGGTTTGCGCGCAGTTTGTTTTGGCATACTTTCCTCTTTATTTGCTTTTGAGTTTTGCTCTTGTAACCCATCTGTTAGCATGCTTTTAGCACGCCTGGTCTAGTGTGTTTTTTTTGTTGTTGTTGTTGTTTTAATGTTTGATTATGCATTTTCTACTTTTTAAGTTTGCAGTATTTTTAATGGAGCTTTAGATTCTTTTCCTAAATCTTTATTAGAAGCTGGGCCCTCTTAACACTTCCTACCAGGTAAGCATACATTTTTGTTTCTTTCATGTAAGTGGCAAGGGTCCATGAGCTAGTGACGTAAGGGATATACATTCCTACCAGGAGGGGCAAAGTTTCCAAAACACACATACCACAGTTTTGCAAACTTTGCCTCCTATGGAGGTGGTGAAGCAAGATGTGCTTGATTTTCTAATGTGAAAGGCGCTTCTAAGCAATTTGAAGCTGATTCCTCTGAGTACAGTGTTTGTCAGAGGGATGTGAAGGTAGTATTGCCTGTTGTTTTAGTGGTTTCACCCATGGGAAAAACCTTTCAAAGGCTCTCTGTAATCGGTCGCAGGGATTCATTCCTTGCCTCCCTTTTCAGATTGACGTTATACTCCTATACCATTACCTCTGCTGATATTTTTCAGTACTGGTTTGGCTGTCTGCTATATGTGAATGGGTGTCTATGTATCATTTTTTAAGACACTCTCAGCTATGTTTGGTGCTTTGTTATAAAGTTTTAAATATGTTTTTGCTTATATTTGCTAAGAGTCAGGTCTATGTATATTTCCCTTTTCTGCAGACTATCAGTTTCAGTATGGAATTTGTTTGGGAAGATTATTTTAAATTTTTTCTTACCTGGGGTTCTGGTTCTTTCAATTTGACTTTGTTTTCCAAATTTTTGCGGGGCAAACTAGGCTTGCGAGGACGCGAAATGCCAATTTTTTTTATAGCGTCCTTTTTGGCTCGGAATTTTTTTGGCGCAAAATTGCGTCTAAGGTGACATAACTTTCGTAATTTCCGGTGTCTTTGTGGACGCGAGTTGTTTTAGTGTGAAGTCTCGCTTGTTATAAAGCAAGTTGCGTCATTTCCTGTTGGCTTTGGCGCCAACAGGATGCTTATTTTTTTGCATCTTACTTTAGCATAAGCATTTTTCCCATTCCTGAAACTGCTATATGAGGAAATTGAATATTTTGTTTAAATTTTTTTTTCTTTTTACGTTTTGCAAGATCTCTCGATCTGATCCTGCTTCTGATGTTGCTGTAGAAAACCATTCTGCCTGAACACAGTTCTACTAAAGCTAAGTGAGTCTGTTGGATGGAAATTTAACGTTTTCTAGGAAGATTTATTATCGAGTTTGGAAGACTTATATTTCATGGTGTTCTCATAATTTCTCCTGGCATTCTTTTAGAATTCCTAGAATATTACAGTTTCTTCAGGATGGTTTCGATAAAGGTTATTCTGCAAGTTCATTAAAGGGACAAATCTTTGCTCCTTCTGTTTTATTTCACAGAAAGATTGCTAAGCTTCCTGATATTCAGAGTTTTATACAGGCTTTGGTCCGTATCAAGCCTGTCATTAAATCAATCTCTCCTCCTTGGAGTCTTAAATTTGGTTTTGAAGGCCTTACAGGCTCCTCCTTTTGAGCCTATGCATTCTTTGGACATTAAACTGCTTTATTGGAAAATGTTTTTCCTTTTAGCCATCTCTTCTGCTAGAAGAGTTTCTGAATTATCTATTTCTTGTGAATCTTTTCTGAATTTCCATCAGGATAAGGCAGTTTTGTGGACTTCATTTAAATTCTTACCTAAGATTGTGAGTTCTAAAAACATTAATAGAGAAATTTGTTCCTTCTCTGTGTCCTAATCCTAAGAATTATTTGGAGAAATCCTTGCATTCTTTAGATGTGGTAAGAGCTTTGAAATATGTTAAAGCTACTAAAGATTTCAGGAAGACTTCTAGTCTATTTGTTATCTTTTCTGGTTCTAGGAAAGGTCAGAAGGCTTCTGCCATTTCTTTGGCATCTTGGTTAAAGCTTTTGATTCATCAGGCTTATTTGGAGTCGGGTCAAGCCCCACCTCAGAGAATTACAGCTCATTCTACTAGAACAGTCTCCACGTTGTGGGCTTTTAAGAATAAAGCAGCAACTTGGTCTTCTTTGCATACATTTACTAAATTCAACCGTTTTGATGTATTTGCTTCTTCGGAAGCAGTTTTTGGTAGAAAAGTTATTCAGGTTTTAAGTTCATTTCTTTCATTTATGAGAATAACTTATTTTTTTTGGTTGTGGATTTAATTTTCTCAGCGGAAAATGGCTGTTATTATTATTTTATCCCTCCGTCTCTAGTAACTCTTGTGTGGAGTTCCACATCTTGGGTATTTCTATCCCATATGTCACTAGCTTATGGACTCTTGCCAATTACATGAATGAAAACCTAATTTATGTAAGAACTTACCTGATGAATTCATTTCTTTCTTATTGGCAAGAGTCCATGAGACCCACCCTTTTTATGGTGGCTGTTTTTTTTGTATAAAATACAATTATTTCCAAATTCCTTTTGTTGATGCTTTTTTACTCCTTTCTTTATCACCCCACTTCTTGGCTATTCGTTAAACTGAATTGTGGGTGTGGTGAGGGGTGTGTTTATAGGCATTTGAGGTTTGGGAAACTTTGCCCCTCCTGGTAGGATTGTATATCCCATATGTCACTAGCTCATGGACTCTTGCCAATATGAAAGAAATGAATTTATCGGGTAAGTTCCTTACATAAATGGTGTGTATATATATATATATATATATATATATATATATATGTGTATATGTATGTATATATATGTATATATATATATATATGTGTATATGTATGTATATATATGTATATATATATATATGTGTGTGTATGTATATGTGAAACTCGAAAAATTAGAATATTGTGCAAAAGTTCATTTATTTCACTAATGCAACTTAAAAGTTGAAACTAATATATGATAGAGACTCATTACATGCAAAGCAAGATAGTTGTGATTTGTCATAATTGTGAAAATTATGGCTTACAGCTCATGAAAACCCCAAATCCACAATCTCAGGAAATTAGAATATTGTGAAAAGGTGAAATATTCTAGGCTCAGTGTCCCACTCTAATCAGCTAACTAAGCCTTTAACACCTGCAAAGGGTTCCTGAGCCTTTAAATGGTCTGTCTGGTTCAGTAGGAATCACAATCATGGGAAAGACTGCTGACCTGACAGTTGTGCAGAGAACCATAATTGACACCCTCCATAAGGAGGGAAAGCCTCAAAAGGTAATTGCAAAAGAAGTTGTATGTTCCCAAAGTGCTGTATCAAAGCACATTAATAGAAAGTTATGTGGAAGGCAAAAGTGTGGAAGAAAAAGGTACACAAGCAGCAAGGATGACCGCAGCCTGGAGAGGATTGTCAGGAAAAAGCCATTCAAAAGTGTTGGGGACTTTCACAAGAGCTACCACACACAGACAGATCCTGGACATGGGCTTCAAATGTCATATTCCTTTGTCACCACTCCTGAACAACAAACAACGTCAGAAGAGTCTTACCTGGGCTAAAGAAAAACAGATCTGGTCTGTTGCTCAGTGGTCCAAAGTCCTCGGTTCTAATGAGAGCAAATTTTGCATCTCATTTGGAAACCAAGGTCCCAGAGTAT
This sequence comes from Bombina bombina, assembly GCF_027579735.1. Taxonomy (NCBI): domain Eukaryota; kingdom Metazoa; phylum Chordata; class Amphibia; order Anura; family Bombinatoridae; genus Bombina; species Bombina bombina. The sequence goes on along the minus strand of NC_069502.1, from coordinate 205,970,994 downwards.
GGAGGAAGAATTGAGAGGCACAGACTGCAAGATGCTTGAAGTCAAGTGTGAAGTTTCCACAGTCTGTGTTTATTTGGGGAGCCATGTAATCTGCTGGTGTTTGTCCACTGTGCTTCATTAAGTCCAGGGTCAACGCTGCCATCTACCAGGAGATTTTGGAGCACTTCATGCCTCCTTCTGCAGACGAGCTCTATGGGGATGCTGACTTCATTTTCCAGCAGGACTTGGCACCTGCCCACACTGCCAACAGCACAAAAACCTGGTTCAATGACCGTGGGATTACTGTGCTTGATTGGCCAGCAAACTCGCCTGACCTGAACCCCATAGAGAATCTATGGGGCATTGCCAAGAGAAAGATAAGAGACATGAGACCGAACAATGCAGAAGAGCTGAAGGCCGCTATTGAAGCATCCTGGTCTTCCATAACACCTCAGTAGTGCCACAGGCTGATAGCTTCCATGCCACGCCGCATTGAGGCAGTAATTGCTGCAAAAGGGGCCCAAACCAAGTACTGAGTACATACCGTATGCATGCTTATATTTTTCAGAGGTCCAATATTGTTCTACAGGTATGTACAATCCTTGCTTTATTGATGGCATGTAATCTAATTTTCTGAGATTGTGGATTTGGGGTTTTCATGAGCTTGTAAGCCATATTCCTCACAATTATGACAAATCACAACTTGAACTATCTTGCTTTGCTTGTAATGAGTCTATCTCATATATTAGTTTCACCTTTTAAGTTGCATTAGTGAAATAAATGAACTTTTGTTCAATATTCTAATTTTTCGAGTTTCGTGTGTGTGTGTGCGTGTGTGTGTGTGTGCGTGTGTGTGTGTGTGCGTGTGTGTGTGTGTGCGTGTGTGTGTGTGTGCGTGTGTGCGTGTGTGCGTGCGCGCGTGTGTGCGTGCGTGTGTGTGTGCGCGTGTGTGTGTGCGCGTGTGTATATATATATATATATATATGTGTGTGTGTGTATATATGTATGTATATATATATCTATATATATATATATATATATCTATATATATATCTATATATATATATATATATATATATATATATATATATATATATATATATATATATATATCTATATATCTATCTTTCATGTAATTAGCAAGAGTCCATGAGCTAGTGACGTATGTGATATACATTCCTACCAGGAGGGGCAAAGTTTCCCAAACCTCAAAATGCCTACAAATACACCCCTCACCACACCCACAAATCAGTTTTACAAACTTTGCCTCCTATGGAGGTGGTGAAGTAAGTTTGTGCTAGATTCTACGTTGATATGCGCTCCGCAGCAGGTTGGAGCCCGGTTTTCCTCTCAGCGTGCAGTGAATGTCAGAGGGATGTGAGGAGAGTATTGCCTATTTTGAATGCAGTGATCTCCTTCTACGGGGTCTATTTCATAGGTTCTCTGTTATCGGTCGTAGAGATTCATCTCTTACCTCCCTTTTCAGATCGACGATATACTCTTTTATATATATATATATATATATATACCATTACCTCTGCTGATTTTCGTTTCAGTACTGGTTTGGCTTTCTACAAACATGTAGATGAGTGTCCTGGGGTAAGTAAGTCTTATTTTCTGTGACACTCTAAGCTATGGTTGGGCACTTTTTTAATAAAGTTCTAAATATATGTATTCAAACATTTATTTGCCTTGACTCCGGATGTTCAACATTCCTTATTTTCAGACAGTCAGTTTCATATTTGGGATAATGCACTTGAATCAATTATTTTTCTTACCTTAAAAATTTGACTTTTTTCCCTGTGGGCTGTTAGGCTCGAGGGGGCTGAAAATGCTTTATTTTATTGCGTCATTCTTGGCGCGGACTTTTTTGGCGCAAAAAATCTTTTCTGTTTCCGGCGTCATACGTGTCGCCGGAAGTTGCGTAATTTTTGACGTTCTTTTGCGCCAAAAATGTCGGCGTTCCGGACGTGGCGTCATTTTTGGCGCCAAAAGCATTTAGGCGCCAAATAATGTGGGCGTCTTATTTGGCGCTAAAAAATATGGGCGTCGCTTTTGTCTCCACATTATTTAAGTCTCATTTTTCTTTGCTTCTGGTTGCTAGAAGCTTGTTCCTTGGCATTTTTTCCCATTCCTGAAACTGTCATTTAAGGAATTTGATCAATTTTCCTTTATATGTTGTTTTTTTCTCTTACATATTGCAAGATGTCTCACGTTGCATCAGAGTCAGAAGATACTTCAGGAAAATCGCTGTCTGGTGCTGGAACTACCAAAGCTAAGTGTATCTGCTGTAAACTTTTGGTAGCTGTTCCTCCAGCTGTTGTTTGTATTAATTGTCATGACAAACTTGTTAATGCAGATAATATTTCCTTTAGTAATGTACCATTACCTGTTGCAGTTCCATCAACATCTAATGTTCAGAATGTTCCTGATAACATAAGAGATTTTGTTTCTGAATCCATCAAGAAGGCTATGTCTGTTATTCCTCCTTCTAGTAAACATAAAAAATATTTTAAAACTTCTCTTTATACAGATGAATTTTTAAATGAACATCATCATTCTGATTCTAATGACTCTTCTGGTTCAGAGGATTCTGTCTCAGAGGTTGATGCTGATAAATTTTCATATTTATTTAAAATGGAATTTATTCGTTCTTTACTTAAATAAGTACTAATTGCTTTAGAAATTGAGGATTCTGGTCCTCTTGATACTAAATCTAAACGTTTAGATAAGGTCTTTAAATCTCCTGTGGTTATTCCAGAAGTTTTTCCTGTTCCTGGTGCTATTTCTGAAGTAATTTCCAGAGAATGGAATAATTTGGGTAATTAATTTACTCCTTCTAAACGTTTTAAGCAATTATATCCTGTGCCGTCTGACAGATTAGAATTTTGGGACAAAATCCCTAAAGTTGATGGGGCTATTTCTACCCTTGCTAAACGTACTACTATTCCTACGTCAGATGGTACTTCCTTTAAGGATCCTTTAGATAGGAAAATTGAATCCTTTCTAAGAAAAGCTTATCTGTGTTCAGGTAATCTTCTTCTTAGACCTGCTATATCATTGGCTGATGTTGCTGCAGCTTCAACTTTTTGGTTGGAAACTTTAGCGCAACAAGTAACAGATCATGATTCTCATAATATTATTATTCTTCTTCAAGAAGAGCTTTATGGCTTAAAACTTGGAATGCTGATATGTCTTCTAAATCAACTCTACTTTCCATTTCTTTCCAGGGTAACAAATTATTTGGTTCTCAGTTGGATTCTATTATCTCAACTGTTACTGGTGGGAAAGGAACTTTTTTACCACAGGATAAAAAATCTAAGAGTAAAAACAGGGCTAATAATCGTTTTCGTTCCTTTCGTTTCAACAAAGAACAAAAGCCTGATCCTTCTTCCTCAGGAGCAGTTTCAGTTTGGAAACCATCTCCAGTCTGGAATAAATCCAAGCCTTCTAGAAAAGCAAAGCCAGCTTCTAAGTCCACATGAAGGTGCGGCCCTCATTCCAGCTCAGCTGGTAGGGGGCAGGTTACTTTTTTTCAAAGAAATTTGGATCAATTCTGTTCACAATCTTTGGATTCAGAACATTGTTTCAGAAGGGTACAGAATTGGTTTCAAGATAAGACCTCCTGCAAAGAGATTTTTTCTTTCCCGTGTCCCAGTAAATCCAGTGAAAGCTCAAGCATTTCTGAAATGTGTTTCAGATCTAGAGTTGGCTGGAGTAATTATGCCAGTTCCAGTTCTGGAACAGGGGCTGGGGTTTTATTCGAATCTCTTCATTGTACCAAAGAAGGAGAATTCCTTCAGACCAGTTCTGGATCTAAAAATATTGAATCGTTACGTAAGGATACCAACATTCAAAATGGTAACTGTAAGGACTATCTTGCCTTTTGTTCAACAAGGGCATTATATGTCTACAATAGATTTACAGGATGCATATCTGCATATTCCGATTCATCCAGATCATTATCAGTTCCTGAGATTCTCTTTTCTGGACAAGCATTACCAGTTTGTGGCTCTGCCGTTTGGCCTAGCTACAGCTCCAAGAATTTTTACAAAGGTTCTCGGTGCCCTTCTGTCTGTAATCAGAGAACAGGGTATTGTGGTATTTCCTTATTTGGACGATATCTTGGTACTTGCTCAGTCTTAACATTTAGCAGAATCTCATACGAATCGACTTGTGGTGTTTCTTCAAGATCATGGTTGGAGGATCAATTCACTAAAAAGTTCATTGATTCCTCAGACAAGGGTAACCTTTTTAGGTTTTCAGGTAGATTCAGTGTCCATGACTCTGTCTTTGACAGACAAGAGACGTCTAAAATTGATTTCAGCTTGTCGAAACCTTCAGTCTCAATCATTCCCTTCGGTAGCCTTATGCATGGAAATTCTAGGTCTTATGACTGCTTCATCGGACGCGATCCCCTTTGCTCGTTTTCACATACGACCTCTTCAGCTCTGTATGCTGAATCAATGGTGCAGGGATTACACAAAGATATCTCAATTAATATCTTTAAAACCGATTGTACGACACTCTCTAACGTGGTGGACAGATCACCATCGTTTAATTCAGGGGGCTTCTTTTGTTCTTCCGACCTGGACTGTAATTTCAACAGATGCAAGTCTTACAGGTTGGGGAGCTGTGTGGGGATCTCTGACGGCACAAGGAGTTTGGGAATCTCAGGAGGTGAGATTACCGATCAATATTTTGGAACTCCGTGCAATTTTCAGAGCTCTTCAGTCTTGGCCTCTTCTGAAGAGAGAATCGTTCATTTGTTTTCAGACAGACAATGTCAC
>NC_069502.1:205903725-205961225 GCF_027579735.1 Bombina bombina | reverse complement strand
TAAAAAATTAGAGGGTTACCTTAAGAAAATGTTTGTTCAACAAGGTTTTATATTACAACCCCTTGCATGTATCGCGCCGATTACGGCTGCGGCAGCATTTTGGATTGAGTCGCTTGAAGAGAACCTTAGTTCATCTACGCTAGACGACATTACGGACAGGCTTAGAGTCCTTAAACTAGCTAATTCCTTCATTTCGGAGGCCGTAGTACATTTAACCAAACTTACGGCTAAGAACTCAGGATTCGCCATACAGGCACGTAGGGCGCTGTGGCTAAAATCCTGGTCAGCTGATGTTACTTCTAAGTCCAAATTACTTAATATACCTTTCAAGGGGCAGTCTTTATTTGGGCCCGGTTTGAAAGAGATTATCGCTGACATTACAGGAGGTAAGGGCCACGCCCTACCTCAAGACAAAGCCAAAGCTAAGGCTAGACAGTCTAATTTTCGTCCCTTTCGGAACTTCAAAACAGGAGCAGCATCAACCTCCACTGCACCAAAACAGGAAGGAGCTGTTGCTCGTTACAGGCAAGGCTGGAAGCCTAACCAGTCCTGGAACAAGAGCAAGCAGGCCAGGAAACCTGCTGCTGCCCCAAAGACAGCATGAACCGAGAGCCCCCGATCCGGGACCGGATCTAGTGGGGGGGCAGACTCTCTCTCTTCGCCCAGACCTGGGCAAGAGATGTTCAGGATCCCTGGGCACTAGAGATCATATCTCAGGGATACCTTCTAGACTTCAAATTATCTCCCCCAAGAGGGAGATTTCATCTGTCAAGGTTGTCAACAAACCAGATAAAGAAAGAAGCGTTTCTACGCTGCGTACAAGATCTGTTAATAATGGGAGTGATCCATCCGGTTCCGCGGTCGGAACAAGGACAAGGGTTCTACTCAAACCTGTTTGTGGTTCCCAAAAAAGAGGGAACTTTCAGGCCAATCTTAGATTTAAAGATTCTAAACAAATTCCTAAGAGTTCCATCGTTCAAAATGGAAACTATTCGGACAATCTTACCCATGATCCAAGAAGGTCAGTACATGACCACAGTGGATTTAAAGGATGCTTACCTTCACATACCGATCCACAAAGATCATCACCGGTATCTAAGGTTTGCCTTCTTAGACAGGCACTACCAGTTTGTAGCTCTTCCATTCGGATTGGCTACGGCTCCAAGAATCTTCACAAAGGTTCTGGGTGCCCTTCTGGCGGTACTAAGACCGCGAGGGATTTCGGTAGCTCCATACCTAGACGACATTCTAATACAAGCTTCAAGCTTTCAAACTGCCAAGTCTCATACAGAGTTAGTTCTGGCATTTCTAAGGTCGCATGGATGGAAAGTGAACGAAAAGAAGAGTTCTCTTTTTCCTCTCACAAGAGTTCCATTCTTGGGGACTCTTATAGATTCTGTAGAAATGAAGATTTACCTGACAGAGGACAGGTTAACAAAGCTTCAAAATGCATGCCGTGTCCTTCATTCCATTCAACACCCGTCAGTAGCTCAATGCATGGAGGTGATCGGCTTAATGGTAGCGGCAATGGACATAGTACCTTTTGCACGCCTACACCTCAGACCTCTGCAATTATGCATGCTAAGTCAGTGGAATGGGGATTACTCAGATTTGTCCCCTACTCTGAATCTGAATCAAGAGACCAGAAATTCTCTTCTATGGTGGCTTCATCGGCCACACCTGTCCAGGGGGATGCCATTCAGCAGGCCAGACTGGACAATTGTAACAACAGACGCCAGCCTACTAGGTTGGGGCGCTGTCTGGAATTCTCTGAAGGCTCAGGGACTATGGAATCAGGAGGAGAGTCTCCTTCCAATAAACATTCTGGAATTGAGAGCAGTTCTCAATGCCCTTCTAGCTTGGCCCCAATTAACAACTCGGGGGTTCATCAGGTTTCAGTCGGACAACATCACGACTGTAGCTTACATCAACCATCAGGGAGGGACAAGAAGCTCCCTAGCAATGGTGGAAGTATCAAAGATAATTCGCTGGGCAGAGTCTCACTCTTGCCACCTGTCAGCAATCCACATCCCGGGAGTGGAGAACTGGGAGGCGGATTTCTTGAGTCGCCAGACTTTTCATCCGGGGGAGTGGGAACTTCATCCGGAGGTCTTTGCCCAAATACTTCGACGTTGGGGCAAACCAGAGATAGATCTCATGGCGTCTCGCCAGAACGCCAAACTTCCTCGCTACGGGTCCAGATCCAGGGATCCGGGAGCGGTTCTGATAGATGCTTTGACAGCACCTTGGAACTTCGGGATGGCTTATGTGTTTCCACCCTTTCCGCTGCTTCCTCGATTGATTGCCAAAATCAAGCAGGAGAGAGCATCAGTGATTCTAATAGCGCCTGCATGGCCACGCAGGACTTGGTATGCAGATCTAGTGGACATGTCATCCTGTCCGCCTTGGTCTCTACCTCTAAGACAGGACCTTCTGATACAGGGTCCATTCAAACATCAAAATCTAACTTCTCTGAAGCTGACTGCTTGGAAATTGAACGTTTGATTTTATCAAAACGTGGTTTTTCTGAGTCGGTTATTGATACCCTGATACAGGCTAGGAAGCCTGTTACCAGGAAGATTTACCATAAAATATGGCGTAAATACCTATACTGGTGCGAATCCAAACATTACTCATGGAGTAAGGTTAGGATCTCTAGGATATTGTCCTTTCTACAAGAAGGGTTAGAAAAGGGTTTATCAGCTAGTTCATTAAAGGGACAGATTTCAGCTCTGTCCATCTTGTTACACAGGCGTCTGTCAGAAAATCCAGACGTCCAGGCTTTTTGTCAGGCTTTAGCTAGGATCAAGCCTGTGTTTAAAGCTGTTGCTCCGCCATGGAGTTTAAACTTAGTTCTTAACGTTTTACAGGGTGTTCCATTTGAACCCCTTCATTCCATTGATATAAAATTGTTATCTTGGAAAGTTCTGTTTTTAATGGCTATTTCCTCGGCTCGAAGAGTCTCTGAGTTATCAGCCTTACATTGTGATTCTCCTTATCTGATTTTTCACTCAGACAAGGTATTTCTGCGTACTAAACCTGGGTTCTTACCTAAGGTGGTCACTAACAGGAATATCAATCAAGAGATTGTTGTTCCATCCTTGTGTCCAAATCCTTCTTCAAAGAAGGAACGTCTTCTACACAATCTGGATGTAGTTCGTGCCCTCAAGTTCTACTTGCAGGCAACTAAAGATTTTCGCCAAACTTCTTCCCTGTTTGTCGTTTATTCTGGACAGAGGAGAGGTCAAAAAGCTTCTGCTACCTCTCTCTCTTTTTGGCTTCGTAGCATAATACGTTTAGCCTATGAGACTGCTGGTCAGCAGCCTCCTGAAAGAATTACAGCTCACTCCACTAGAGCTGTGGCTTCCACTTGGGCCTTTAAAAATGAGGCCTCTGTTGAACAGATTTGCAAGGCTGCAACTTGGTCTTCGCTTCATACTTTTTCCAAATTTTACAAATTTGACACTTTTGCTTCTTCGGAGGCTATTTTTGGGAGAAAGGTTCTTCAGGCAGTGGTTCCTTCTATATAATGAGCCTGCCTATCCCTCCCGTCATCCGTGTACTTTTGCTTTGGTATTGGTATCCCAGAAGTAATGATGACCCGTGGACTGATCACACATAACAGAAGAAAACATAATTTATGCTTACCTGATAAATTCCTTTCTTCTGTTGTGTGATCAGTCCACGGCCCGCCCTGTTTTAAGGCAGGTAAATATCTTTTAAATTATACTCCAGTCACCACTTCACCCTTGGTTACTCCTTTCTCGTTGATTCTCGGTCGAATGACTGGGACTGACGTAGAGGGGAGGAGCTATATGCAGCTCTGCTGGGTGAATCCTCTTGCATTTCCTGTTGGGGAGGAGTTATATCCCAGAAGTAATGATGACCCGTGGACTGATCACACAACAGAAGAAAGGAATTTATCAGGTAAGCATAAATTATGTTTTTCTTTCATGTAATTAGCAAGAGTCCATGAGCTAGTGACGTATGGGATATACATTCCTACCAGGAGGGGCAACGTTTCCCAAACCTCAAAATGCCTATAAATACACCCCTCACCACACCCACAATTCAGTTTTACAAACTTTGCCTCCGATGGAGGTGGTGAAGTAAGTTTGTGCTAGATTCTACGTTGATATGCGCTCCGCAGCAAGTTGGAGCCCGGTTTTCCTCTCAGCGTGCAGTGAATGTCAGAGGGATGTGAGGAGAGTATTGCCTATTTGAATGCAGTGATCTCCTTCTACGGGGTCTATTTCATAGGTTCTCTGTTATCGGTCGTAGAGATTCATCTCTTACCTCCCTTTTCAGATCGACGATATACTCTTATATATACCATTACCTCTGCTGATTCTCGTTTCAGTACTGGTTTGGCTTTCTACAAACATGTAGATGAGTGTCCTGGGGTAAGTAAATCTTATTTTCTGTGACACTCTAAGCTATGGTTGGGCACTTTGTTTATAAAGTTCTAAATATATGTATTCAAACATTTATTTGCCTTGACTCAGAATGTTCAACTTTACTTATTTTCAGACAGTCAGTTTCATATTTGGGATAATGCATTTGATTTAATCATTTTTTCTTACCTTCTAAAATTTGACTTTTTTCCCTGTGGGCTGTTAGGCTCGCGGGGGCTGAAAATGCTTCATTTTATTGCGTCATTCTTGGCGCGGACTTTTTTGGCGCAAAAATTCTTTTCTGTTTCCGGCGTCATACGTGTCGCCGGAAGTTGCGTCATTTTTTGACGTTATTTTGCGCCAAAAATGTCGGCGTTCCGGAAGTGGCGTCATTTTGGCGCCAAAAAGCATTTAGGCGCCAAATAATGTGGGCGTCATATTGGCGCTAAAAAATATGGGCGTCGCTTTTGTCTCCACATTATTTAAGTCTCATTTTTCATTGCTTCTGGTAGCTAGAAGCTTGTTTTTTGGCATTTTTTCCCATTCCTGAAACTGTCATTTAAGGAATTTGATCAATTTTGCTTTATATGTTGTTGTTTTTTCTCTTACATATTGCAAGATGTCTCACGTTGCATCTGAGTCAGAAGATACTACAGGAAAATCGCTGTCTAGTGCTGGATCTACCAAAGCTAAGTGTATCTGCTGTAAACTTTTGGTAGCTATTCCTCCAGCTGTTGTTTGTATTGATTGTCATGACAAACTTGTTAAAGCAGATAATATTTCCTTTAGTAAAGTACCATTGCCTGTTGCAGTTCCTTCAACATCTAAGGTGCAGAATGTTCCTGATAACATAAGAGATTTTGTTTCTGAATCCATAAAGAAGGCTGTCTGTTATTTCTCCTTCTAGTAAACGTAAAAAATCTTTTAAAACTTCTCTCCCTACAGATGAATTTTTAAATGAACATCATCATTCTGATTCTGATAACTCTTCTGGTTCAGAGGATTCTGTCTCAGAGGTTGATGCTGATAAATCTTCATATTTATTTAAAATGGAATTTATTCGTTCTTTACTTAAAGAAGTTCTAATTGCTTTAGAAATAGAGGATTCTGGTCCTCTTGATACTAATTCTAAACGTTTGGATAAGGTATTTAAATCTCCTGTGGTTATTCCAGAAGTTTTTCCTGTTCCTAATGCTATTTCTGCAGTAATTTCCAAAGAATGGGATAAATTGGGTAATTCATTTACTCCCTCTAAACGTTTTAAGCAATTATATCCTGTGCCGTCTGACAGATTAGAATTTTGGGACAAAATCCCTAAAGTTGATGGGGCTATTTCTACCCTTGCTAAACGTACTACTATTCCTACGTCAGATGGTACTTCGTTTAAGGATCCTCTAGATAGGAAAATTGAGTCCTTTCTAAGAAAAGCTTATGTGTTCAGGTAATCTTCTTAGACCTGCTATATCTTTGGCTGATGTTGCTGCAGCTTCAACTTTTTGGTTGGAAACCTTAGCGCAACAAGTAACACATCATGATTCTCATGATATTATTATTCTTCTTCAGCATGCTAATAATTTTATCTGTGATGCCATCTTTGATATTATCAGAGTTGATGTCAGGTTTATGTCTCTAGCTATTTTAGCTAGAAGAGCTTTATGGCTTAAGACTTGTAATGCTGATATGTCTTCTAAATCAACTCTACTTTCCATTTCTTTCCAGGGTAACAAATTATTTGGTTCTCAGTTGGATTCTATTATTTCAACTGTTACTGGTGGGAAAGGAACTTTTTTACCACAGGATAAAAAATCTAAGGGTAAAAACAGAGCTAATAATCGTTTTCGTTCCTTTCGTTTCAACAAAGAACAAAAACATGATCCTTCATCCTCAGGAGCAGTTTGTTTGGAAACCATCTCCAATCTGGAATAAATCCAAGCCAGCCAGAAAGGCAAAGCCTGCTTCTAAGTCCACATGAAGGTGCGGCCCTCATTCCAGCTCAGCTGGTAGGGGGCAGGTTACGTTTTTTCAAGGAAATTTGGATCAATTCTGTTCACAATCTTTGGATTCAAAACATTGTTTCAGAAGGGTACAGAATTGGTTTCAAGATGAGACCTCCTGCAAAGAGATTTTTTCTTTCCCGTGTCCCAGTAAATCCAGTAAAAGCTCAAGGATTTCTGAATTGTGTTTCAGATCTAGAGTTAACTGGAGTAATTATGCCTGTTCCAGTTCAGGAACAGGGGAGGGGGTTTTATTCAAATCTCTTCATTGTACCAAAGAAGGAGAATTCCTTCAGACCAGTTCTGGATCTAAAAATATTGAATCGTTATGTAAGGATACCAACGTTCAAGATGGTAACTGTAAGGACTATTTTGCCTTTTGTTCAGCAAGGGAATTATATGTCCACAATAGATTTACAGGATGCATATCTGCATATTCCGATTCATCCGGATCATTATCGGTTCCTGAGATTCTCTTTTCTGGACAAGCATTACCAGTTTGTGGCTCTGCCGTTTGGCCTTGCTACAGCTCCAAGAATTTTTACAAAGGTTCTCGGTGCCCTTCTGTCTGTAATCAGAGAACAGGGTATTGTGGTATTTCCTTATTTGGACGATATCTTGGTACTTGCTCAGTCTTTACATTTAGCAGAATTTCATACGAATCGACTTGTGTTGTTTCTTCAAGATCATGGTTGGAGGATCAATTTACCAAAAAGTTCATTGATTCCTCAGACAAGGGTAACCTTTCTGGGTTTCCAAATAGATTCAGTGTCCATGACTCTGTCTTTAACAGACAAGAGGCGTCTAAAACTGATGGCAGCTTGTCGAAACCTTCAGTCACAATCATTCCCTTCGGTAGCCTTATGCATGGAAATTCTAGGTCTTATGACTGCTGCATCGGACGCGATCCCCTTTGCTCGTTTTCACATGCGACCTCTTCAGCTTTGTATGCTGAATCGATGGTGCAAGGATTACACAAAGATATCTCAATTAATATCTTTAAAACCGATTGTTCGACACTCTCTAACGTGGTGGACAGATCACCATCGTTTAATTCAGGGGGCTTCTTTTGTGCTTCCGACCTGGACTGTAATTTCAACAGATGCAAGTCTCACAGGTTGGGGAGCTGTGTGGGGATCTCTGACGGCACAAGGAGTTTGGGAATCTCAGGAGGTGAGATTACCGATCAATATTTTGGAACTCCGTGCAATTTTCAGAGCTCTTCAGTTTTGGCCTCTTCTGAAGAGAGAATCGTTCATTTGTTTTCAGACAGACAATGTCACAACTGTGGCATACATCAATCATCAAGGAGGAACTCACAGTCCTCTGGCTATGAAAGAAGTATCTCGAATTTTGGTTTGGGCGGAATCCAGCTCCTGTCTAATCTCTGCGGTTCATATCCCAGGTGTAGACAATTGGGAAGCGGATTATCTCAGTCGCCAAACGTTGCATCCGGGCGAATGGTCTCTTCACCCAGAGGTATTTCTTCAGATCGTTCAAATGTGGGAACTTCCAGAAATAGATTTGATGGCGTCCCATCTAAACAAGAAACTTCCCAGGTAACTGTCCAGATCCCGGGATCCTCAGGCGGAGGCAGTGGATGCATTATCACTTCCTTGGAAGTATCATCCTGCCTATATCTTTCCGCCCCTAGTTCTTCTTCCAAGAGTAATCTCCAAGATTCTGAAGGAATGCTCGTTTGTTCTGCTGGTAGCTCCGGCATGGCCTCACAGGTTTTGGTATGCGGATCTTGTCCGGATGGCCTCTTGCCAACCGTGGACTCTTCCGTTAAGACCAGACCTTCTGTCACAAGGTCCTTTTTTCCATCAGGATCTGAAATCCTTAAATTTAAAGGTATGGAGATTGAACGATTGATTCTTCGTCAAAGAGGTTTCTCTGACTCTGTGATTAATACTATGTTACAGGCTCGTAAATCTGTATCTAGAGAGATATATTATAGAGTCTGGAAGACTTATATTTCTTGGTGTATTTCTCATCATTTTTCTTGGCATTCTTTCAGAATTCCGAGAATTTTACAGTTTCTTCAGGATGGTTTAGATAAAGGTTTGTCCGCAAGTTCCTTGAAAGGACAAATCTCTGCTCTTTCTGTTCTTTTTCACAGAAAGATTGCTATTCTTCCTGATATTCATTGTTTTGTACAAGCTTTGGAGTTTGAATTTGGTTCTGGGGGCTCTTCAAGCTCCTCCGTTTGAACCTATGCATTCATTGGACATTAAATTACTTTCTTGGAAAGTTTTGTTCCTTTTGGCCATCTCTTCTGCCAGAAGAGTTTCTGAATTATCTGCTCTTTCTTGTGAGTCTCCTTTTCTGATTTTTCATCAGGATAAGGCGGTGTTGCGAACTTCTTTTGAATTTTTACCTAAAGTTGTGAATTCCAACAACATTAGTAGAGAAATTGTGGTTCCTTCATTATGTCCTAATCCTAAGAATTCTAAGGAGAAATCGTTGCATTCTTTGGATGTTGTTAGAGCTTTGAAATATTATGTTGAAGCTACTAAATCTTTCAGAAAGACTTCTAGTCTATTTGTTATCCTTTCCGGTTCTAGAAAAGGCCAGAAAGTTTCTGCCATTTCTTTGGCATCTTGGTTGAAATCTTTAATTCATCTTGCCTATGTTGAGTCGGGTAAAACTCCGCCTCAGAGGATTACAGCTCATTCTACTAGGTCAGTTTCTACTTCCTGGGCGTTTAGGAATAAAGCTTCGGTTGATCAGATTTGCAAAGCAGCAACTTGGTCCTCTTTGCATACTTTTACTAAATTCTACCATTTTGATGTATTTTCTTCTTCTGAAGCAGTTTTTGGTAGAAAAGTACTTCAGGCAGCGGTTTCAGTTTGAATCTTCTGCTTATGTTTTTCGTTAAACTTTATTTTGGGTGTGGATTATTTTCAGCAGGAATTGGCTGTCTTTATTTTATCCCTCCCTCTCTAGTGACTCTTGTGTGGAAAGATCCACATCTTGGGTAATCATTATCCCATACGTCACTAGCTCATGGACTCTTGCTAATTACATGAAAGAAAACATAATTTATGTAAGAACTTACCTGATAAATTCATTTCTTTCATATTAGCAAGAGTCCATGAGGCCCGCCCTTATTTTGTGGTGGTTATGATTTTGTATAAAGCACAATTATTCCAATTCCTTATTTTATATGCTTTCGCACTTTTTTATCACCCCACTTCTTGGCTATTCGTTAAACTGAATTGTGGGTGTGGTGAGGGGTGTATTTATAGGCATTTTGAGGTTTGGGAAACTTTGCCCCTCCTGGTAGGAATGTATATCCCATACGTCACTAGCTCATGGACTCTTGCTAATATGAAAGAAATGAATTTATCAGGTAAGTTCTTACATAAATTGTTTTTTTTTCTCTCGCACAGAATTATGTTTTATGCATATGATCACATTAAAATTAACTTTGAATACCACAAAGCATCAAGTTAGCAGAGGAAGGCTAGGCAACCCTAATGCTTTAACATTACTCACTTTACCCAAATATTTTCTTACACGAGAGATGCAATTTTTAGCAACTTTCTAATTTACTCTTTGCCTGTGTTAGTGATAGGAAGAGGCAGAGTCAGGTGTTAGTTATAGATTCTTCAATCAAGTGTTTATTATTTTTTAAGTAGTACCTCAGTGTGCTACTTTGTTCTGGGGTGTAGCCTAGACCAAATTAGTCTCTTCAATAAAATAAGAAAAGCATTTGGTGGCTTTCAAGCCATGGAAACTTGTGGGACGACATTCTCACTGCGCCTACCATACATTGTATGCTGCCTTATTTGTCAAATGTCTGAGGGAGAAAATGCTCAGTACTTTTTTTTTTCCACAGGCCAATGTGAAGGGGAGAAGAGAACTTCACAAGCCGGGTGAGATGCCTTGCTGCCGGGCAGCCTTCTAAAGGTAAGTGCTAAGCTTTATTTTTTGGTTAACAAATCCTCTGGTGGCTCAGAGGAAAAGTAACAAGCTGGGAACCATGAGATCATTGGGTTCAATCCTGGCATGTACTCTGAAAGGAGTTGGCACTTTATATTTGAAAATATTTCCGTGAAATGGGGGTTAGTTTTTAAAGGGCAGTTCTGTATTCAGAAGCAACATGTCGCCCCTTCACTCTGTATAAACCCCAGCGGCTTCTACCTATTTTAGCAGCTGACAGGGAGGGTTCTCCTATCTCACTCTTTGGTGTTCTGTAGGACTGTTGTGAGGGGGCATGTTGTATATTCCTGCGTCTTGTGGTTTCTATTCCTGAAAGGAAGCCTGCAGGCAGGGTGTTTCTATATATGGTAGACTTTTATTTGTTTCATGCTTCCAATAATGTAGAAAGAAAATTGGGAAGTTGAAATATTAAGATTTGGGAGTTGATGGTATCTTGTTTTAACAGATGAGGGGTTAAAAAGGATATTTCCCTTTTCATTACAGGTACTCCTGATCGCTACGGCTTAAGCTTAAAGTAAAGCCGACTGAGTTTTTTTATGTCGCTTTAGGATGTTACGTTTATTTCATACTGTGTGAACTAACTTTCCCGGCGGTTTCATTTTTGTTTAAGACATGTTAGCCGCATGGGTGCTGGAGATCGATACGCCCATGATGGGCGGAACTTCGATATGCACCATTGTCTGCGTGCCCTTTGCTTGTTGTTGTCTTCTCTGCGGTTTCTGTTTGTCTACGCCCACAATGGGCGGAGTCTCGTTACCTGCCGTTGAGCGCGCTCCATTTGTTGTCTCCAACGGAACGCCGGATGCCACCTCAGCTGTGTTTTTAGACATATAGCTGAGAGGTTTTTGTGCCATCCGGAGAGCCTTTTGGGTGCATGGGATGTTTTCTCTATCAGTCAGAGAGACGTCGCCAGCCTGTAGATATTTACATTATTTTTTTAAAAATAAAAATTCAGTAACCGTTGCTTGTTTAGCTGATTCTGATCAGTCCCAGATAGTAGTGCCTTTATTATTAGGAACTCTCTGTGGGGACAACTGTTCCATACATTTGGTTACTTATATACTATGGAAGAGCAACAATAACATTATGTTCCCCATGTCTCAGTGCAATCCCTTTCAGATTGGGTTGCTGTAAGCTATAGTACCTTTTCCCCTCAAGTGTTCTACATATGCACAGAAGTTGCTTACAAAACACAAGGGAGAATGTTACTTTAAAATTTAAAGAAACAGTAATGTTTGTGTGGTGTGTTTTTATTATAAATGCTCCTTCTGCTATAAATTGCTGCTCTGGAGCCCATTAACACTGGTCATTACATCCCACAGACCTTTCATGCCCCACATGCAGTGCTCTGTGGTTCCTTGCAAGGGAATTGTTGCTCTAGTCATGGCTTCTGTATTGTAACATAGCAATGTCTGTTAGTAGCAAGATTAACATGTTAATTGGAATGTTCTGAGTTAGATGCCTTAAGCAGCATTCTCACACGTTGCAAATATTTAATGCAGATAACTTAGACATGCTGTGGACAAGTTTATTTAAGTAAGATGGCACTAAAGGGGGGCTTTCAGTCTCTGTATACTATTAACTAATAGCTGTTCTTGAAATAAACTTTTTGTTAACCTAAGATTTTTTTTCTGCTCATTGGAATACCTGTTACTGTTTAAGATAGAGTCAGTAACTCTTTTTGGTCAGTGTCCCTCGATGGGTGCCCTTTTACTGGCGCCTCGCCTACGTCCCTAGATTGGCAGACACACGATTTTGCATGTAAATGTCAGAACGTTGTGCAATATTGCACCGGATATCATTTGCTTTTGTACAATAAAGTAAATAGTTTCCTTTTAAAGTGACTGTAAAGGTAATTTATTAGGCCATTATTGAGGGTGGACAGTTTGTTCCTTGGTGTGCATTCATTCTTTATGACTTAGGAAGCAGCACACGACGATTAGTGTTCCTTTTACACTTTAAAAGGAATTGAAGCTCTTAACTTGGCTAATTCAGTTATACATTTTCTGATACTTTCTTACAGATGGCGGCTAAGTTTCGGGGTTTTCCGTCTTAGCACACAGAGCCTTATGTTTGAAATCTTGGTCTGCGGATGTGTCATCTATAATCCAAGATTTTGGCTATTCCTTACAAGGGAAGGACCCTGTTGGGGCCTGACTTGAAAGAGATTTATTGGGAGTTAAGAGTCATTCCCTCCCTCGGGATAAGAAATCCAATTAGAGGGGGCGACAGTGGGATTTTCGTGCCTTTCAAAACTTTCAGGGTACTCTACCTTCCCCTTCTTCTAAGGAAGGTAACTATTCGCATGCCAAATCTACCTGGAGCACTCCAGTCTTGGAACAAGGAAATCCAAGAAGCTGACTGCTGCTCCTTAGTCGGCATGGCCTCCGATCTGGGACCAAATCTAGTAAGGGGTAGACTGTCTTTTTTTCATCCAGGCTTGGATAAGAGATGTTCAGGATCCCTGGGAAATAGCGTCTCAGGGATACAAGCTGGAATTAGGAAATTCTTCCCCTAGAGGAAGGGTTTTTTTCTTTTTCGATTGTCTGTAGACTAGATAAGAGAGAGGCGTTCTTACGCTGTGTAAGGGACCTCTCCTTCATGGGAGTACTTTGTCCCATTCCAATTAGGGAACAGGGACAGTGGTTTATTTAAATCTGTTCGTGGTTCCCAAAAGAAGAGGGAATTTTCGGACCTATCTTATATCTCAAGAGCTTCAAGGATGCATATCTCATGTTCCTATCCACAGAGATCGTTTCCAGTTCCTGAGGTTTGCCTTTCTGGGTAAAAATGTTCAGTTCGTGGCTCTGCCTTTCAGTCTGGCCACGACACCCTGTATTTTCACATCGGTTCTGTGGGCTCTACTGGCGGTTCTAAGACAGACCGCAGGGCATTGCAGTGGTATCTTATCTGGATGATATTCTGATCCAGGTGTCGTTTTATCAGCCGGCAATGTTTCATACCCACATTGTTCTATCCTTCCTGAGGATTCATGGGTAGAAGGTAATTCTGGAAAAGAGTTCGCTAGTTCCACAGTCTAGGGTTGCTTTCTTGGGGACTCTAACCTACTCTCTCTCTCCATGAAAATCTTTTTGACGGAAGTGAGAAAATTAAAGTTTCTGGGCGCATGCCGAGCCCTTCAGACCAATCCTCGGCCGTTAGTGGCTCTTTGCATGGAGGTAATCGAATTGATGGTAGCAGCAATGAACATCTTTCTGTTTGCTCTGGTTCATCTCAGGCCTCTGCTACTGAACATGCTCAGACAGTGGAATTGAGATTATACGAATTTGTCTCCTCATATAAAGCTATATCGGAATACAAGGGGCTCAAGATAATTCAGTGGACTGACTCTTACTCTTGTTATCTATCGGCGATCCACATCCCAGGTGTGAAAACTGGGAAGCGGATTTTCTGAGCAGATAGACATTTCATCTGGGAGAATGAGAACTTCATCCAGAGTTTTTTGCCAACCTGATTCTCAGTTGGGGCAGGCCAGCATTGGATCTTATGGCATCTCGTCAGAATGCCAAGCTTCCGAGATGCAGGTCCAGGGATCCCCAGGCTAAGCTTATAGCCGCCTTGGCAGTACCTTGGTCTTTCAGACTAGATTATGTGTTTCTTCCATTTGCTCTCCTTCCCCGGGGGATTGCTCGAGTCAAATGGGAGAGGGCTTCGGTGATCCTCTTCGCTCCTGCGTGGCCTTCTAATTCAGGGACCCTTCCATTATCCGAATCTAGTTTCTCTGCAACTAACTGCTTGGATATTGAACGCTTTGTTTTATCTAAACGAGAGTTTTCTGATTTGGTCATAGATATTTTGATCCAGGCACTTCAGCCTGTTACTAGAAGGATTTACCATAAATATGGCGCTGCGGAATCTGTTGGCGCTCTACAAATAACCGATAAAAATAATAATAAATATCTTTATTGTTGCGAATAAAAGGTCTACTCATGGAGTAGGGTTAGGATTCCCTGGATTTGTCTTTTCTCCAAGTAGGATTGGAGATAGGGTTGTCAGCAAGTTCCTTAAGGGGACAGATTTCTGCCTTATCTATTTTGTTACACGAGCGTCTGGCAGATGTTCCAAATGTTTCACTCTTTTTGCCAGGCTCGGTCTAGAATCAGGCCTGTGTTTAGATCATTTGCTCCTCCTTGGAGTTTGAATTTAGTTCAATGGGTTCCGTTTGGACCTATGCATTCTATAGATATTAAGTTATCTTGGAAAGTTTTCTCTTGTTAAGTGTGTTCAGTCCACGGGTCATCCATTACTTATGGGATATATTCTTCTCCCCAACAGGAAGTTGCAAGAGGATCACCCAAGCAGAGCTGCTATATAGCTCCTCCCCTCACATGTCATACCCAGTCATTCTCTTGCAACCCTCAACAAAGAAGGTCACTGGAGGAGTTGGAGTTCTTACTTAATTATTCTTCAATCAAAAGTTTATTTTAAATGGCACCGGAGTGTGCTGTTTTTTTCTATCTCAGGCAGTATTTAGAAGAAGAAACTGCCTGCGTTTTCTATGATCTTAGCAGGCGTAACTAAGATCCACTGGCTGTTCTCGACATTCTGAGGAGTGGGGTAACTTCAGAACATGGGAATAGCATGCGGGGTCCACCGCAAATGAGGTATGTGCAGTACAATATTTTCTGGGAATGGAATTGACTAAGAAAATACTGCTGTTACCCGTATGATGTAAGTACTGCCTTAAATGCAGTAGTAGTGACTGGTATCAGGCTGATAAATGTATGCACAATAGTTATTTTCTAGGGACTAGAATTTGACTGTGGAAATCTGTTAATACTGAAATAATGCTTAAGCCTTATCTGCAGTGGTAGCGACTGGTTGCAGGCTTAGTAATAACTTTGCATGACATTTAAAGAAGTTTATTTTCAAAACGTTTTACTGGCATGTTATTCGTTTTGTGAGGTACTTTGGTGATAAATCCTTTGGGCATGAATTATTTTCCACATGGCTAACGTATATTTCTGCATAGAAACCGTTATATCAGGTCTCCCACTGTTGTAAATGAGCGGGAGGGGCCTCTTTTTAGCGCCTTGTTGCGCAGTTAGAATTCTAACACAGTCTTCCTGCTTCTTCCTCCTTGATCCAGGACGTCTCTAGAGAGCTCAGGGGTCTTCAAAATTCATTTTTTGAGGGAGATAATCAGTCACAGCAGACCTGTGACAGTGTGTTAGACTGTGATAAAAACGTTTTATATTAATTTGATATCCGTTTTTTTGGGTATTGAGGGTTAATCATCCTGTTGCTAATGGGTGCAATCCTCTGCTAATTAATACATTTAAAGAATTGTTGACTATAACTGAATTATTCTTTAGTTACTCAACTGTGTTTTTTAAAAGCGCTGCAGCGTTTTTTATATTGCTTGCAAACTTATTGAAAGTATTTTCCAAGCTTGCTAGCTTCATTGCTAGTCTGTTTAAACATGTCTGATACAGAGGAATCTGCTTGTTCATTATGTTTAAAAGCCGTTGTGGAGCCCAATAGAAATATGTACCAATTGTATTGATGTTACTTTGAAAAATCAATCTGTACCGCTTAAAAAATTATCACCAGACAACGAGGGGACAGATATGCCGTCTAACTCTCCTCACGTGTCTGTACCTTCGTCTCCCTCTCGGGAGGTGCGTGAGATTGAGGTGCCAAGTACATCAAGGCCCTTACAAATCACTTTACATGATATGGCTAATGTTATGAAAGAAGTGTTATACAATATGCCAGAGTTAAGAGGCAAGCGCGACAGTTCTGGGTTAAGGATAGAGCGCGCCGATGACACGAGAGACATGTGTGATACTGCGTCACAATTTGCAGAACATGAGGACGGAGAGCTTTATTCTGTGGGTGACGGTTCTGATTCGGGGAGACCGGATTCAGAAATTTTAAATTTAAGCTTGAGAACCTCCGCGTGTTGCTAGGGGAGGTGTTAGCGGATCTGAATGATTGTGACACGGTGGCAATCCCAGAGAAATTATGTAGGCTGGATAAATACTACGCGGTGCCGGTGTGTACTGACGTTTTTCCTATACCAAAGAAGCTTACAGAGATTATTAGTAAGGAGTGGGATAGACCCGGTGTGCCTTTTTCCCCTCCTCCGATATTTAGAAAAATGTTCCCTATAGACGCCACCACAAGAGACTTATGGCAGACGGTCCCTAAGGTGGAGGTAGCAGTTTCTACTTTAGCCAAGCGTACCACTATCCCGGTGGAGGATAGCTGTGCTTTCTCAGATCCAATGGATAAAAAATTAGAGGGTTATCTTAAGAAAATGTTTATTCAACAAGGTTTTATATTACAGCCTCTTGCATGCATTGCGCCTGTCACTGCTGCAGCGGCATTCTGATTTGAGTCTCTGGAAGAGGTGATTCGCACAGCACCATTGGATGAGTCTCTGAGCAAGATTAGAACCCTTAAGCTGGCTAATGCGTTTGTTTCGGATGCCGTAGTGCATTTAACCAAACTTACGGCTAAAAATTCCGGATTCGCCATACAGGCGCGCAGAGCGCTTTGGCTTAAATCCTGGTCAGCAGATGTAACTTCTAAGTCTAAATTGCTAAACATTCCTTTCAAAGGGCAGACCTTATTCGGGCCCGGCTTGAAGGAAATTATTGCTGACATTACTGGAGGTAAGGGCCACACCCTTCCTCAGGACAGGGCCAAATCAAAGGCCAAACAGTCTAATTTTTGTGCCTTTCGTAATTTCAAGGCAGGAGCAGCATCAACTTCCTCCGCTCCAAAACAGGAAGGAACTACTGCTCGTTACAGACAGGGTTGGAAAAGCAACCAGTCATGGAACAAGGGCAAGCAGGCCAGAAAGCCTACTTCCGCCCCTAAGACAGCATGAAGTCAGGGCCCCCTGCGTACTAAACCTGGGTTTTTACCTAAGGTTGTTTCTAACAAGAATATCAATCAAGAGATTGTTGTTCCATCCTTATGTCCTAATCCTTCTTCAAAGAAGGAACGTCTTTTGCATAATCTAGATGTGGTCCGTGCTCTGAAGTTCTACTTACAGGCAACTAAAGATTTTCGACAAACTTCTTCTCTGATTGTAGTTTACTCTGGACAGAGGAGAGGTCAAAAGGCTTCGGCTACCTCTCTCTCTTTTTGGCTTCGTAGCATAATATGCTTAGCCTATGAGACTGCAGGACAGCAGCCTCCTGAAAGAATTGCAGCTCATTCCACTAGAGCTGTGGCTTCCACCTGGGCCTTTAAGAATGAGGCCTCTGTTGAACAGATTTGCAAGGCTGCAACTTGGTCTTCACTTCATACCTTTTCCAAATTTTCCAAATTTGACACTTTTGCTTCTTCGGAGGCTGTTTTTGGGAGAGAGGTTCTACAGGCAGTGGTTCCTTCTGTTTAATGTTCCTGCCTTGTCCCTCCCATCATCCGTGTACTTTAGCTTTGGTATTGGTATCCCATAAGTAATGGATGACCCGTGGACTGAACACACTTAACAAGAGAAAACATAATTTATGCTTACCTGATAAATTTATTTCTCTTGTAGTGTGTTCAGTCCACGGCCCGCCCTGTCTATTTGAGGCAGGTTCTAAATTTTAAATTATAACTCCAGTCACCACTGCACCCTATAGTTTCTCCTTTCTCGTCTTGTTTCGGTCGAATGACTGGATATGGCAGTGAGGGGAGGAGCTATATAGCAGCTCTGCTTGGGTGATCCTCTTGCAACTTCCTGTTGGGGAGGAGAATATATCCCATAAGTAATGGATGACCCGTGGACTGAACACACTACAAGAGAAATAAATTTATCAGGTAAGCATAAATTATGTTTTTTTTTTTGGTTGCTAGTCTTCTGCTCAGAGTATCTGAGCTTTCGACTTACAATGTGAATCTCCTTATCTTGTTTTTCTTTCAGATAAGGTAGTGTTATGTGCCAAACCTGGTTTTCTTCCTAAGATTTTTTCAAATAATATTACTCAGGAAATTTTTCCTTCCTTGTGTCCTAATCCTTCTAAGAAGGAGCGTCTGTTAAATAATTTGGACGTAGTCCGTGCTTTGAAGTTCTACTTGCAATCACCTAAAGACTTTCTTCAGTCTAATTCTCTGACAGTAATTTTCTTTTTGGCTGCGGAGTATCATCCGCTTTGCATATGAGACTGCTGGACAGCAGCCTCCTGTAAGAGTTACGACTCATACCACTAGGCTGTTGCTTCCTCATGGACATTCCAATATGAGGTTTCTGTAGAACAGCTTTGCAACACTGTTCCTTGGTCTTCTCTCTTCTTTTTTCAGATTTTATAAATGTGATACTTCTGCCTCAAATGAGGCTGTTTTTGGGAGTCAAGTTCTTCAAGCAGTGGTGCCTTACGTTTAGGTTTCCTGTCTAGTCCCTCCCGTTTCATCCATGTACTATAGCTTTGCTATTGTATCCCACAAGTAAGGATGAAATCCGTGGACTCATTGTATCTTGAAAATGAAAATTTATTCTTGCCTAATAAATTTGTTTATTTTTCGATACGATGAGTCCACGGCCCGCCCTGTTCTATGAGACAGGTTATTATATTTTTGTTAACCTTCAGACACCTCTGCTCCTTGGTTTTTCCTTTCTCTTCCTAACTTCGGTCGAATGACTGGGTTGGGAGGGAAGGCAGGAGCTATTTATACAGCTCTGCTGTGGAGCTCTTTGCCGCCTCCTGCTGACCAGGAGGCGTAATCCCACAAGTAAGGATGAAATCCGTGGAATCATCTTATCGAAAAAGAAACCAATTTATCAGGTAAGAATACATTTTCCTTTTTTGAAGTGCAATTCCGCTCCAGATCCAGGGACCAACATGGGTCAGTGATACTTCAAATTATGTGTATGTAGTGGAGACTGAAAGAGGGGCGATGAACAGGAGGGACTAAGAAATTAAGAACAAAAGAGAAATGAGGAATAGATAAATGGTAAAATAATTAAGGAACACAAGTCACCCCAAGGTAATCTAGAAAATCTGACCTAGAAAGTGGGATGCAATGTAAGCACTATTACCAATAAATACAGACTCTATATTATCAAATAACACAGAAGTGATCCCAGCTTTTTAGTCTGCATTAAAATGTGTATCCATACTTTAAAACAGTGCTTGAAAGGGGGCAAGGGAGAAAACTAAAGTTTACCAGCTGCCATCATAAATGCTGAACCACACCGTTTTTGTAGCTCACATTCTCGGCTTCCCCTTTGTGCTGTCACTTTGTACTGTCACTTTGTACTGCGCCAAAGTTCAGGAAGGGGGAGGATAGTGAAGAGAGGAGCTGCAGTAAATATTTACATTGAGTATAATGGAACAAGTGACACCTACAGGTAGAAATGAGAAGTGCAAGCACAAATTTGATTTTAACCGGCACAGCTTTCTTTCTGCAGACATGCTGCATTTTCTGTGATGACATTGCAGAAAGCAGCATGTTCTGTCTTGGGGAGTGTTTCTTGTCAATATATTGTAATATGCAGTAGAATAAAACCAAGTAGGAAACAATGATACAGGTGTATTCATATCTGTATATTACACTGCATTAGTTTCAGCAATAGGACTCTTTAAGCAGGTAGATCCGTCGATTGTTTAATTTTTTTTTCTTTCTAAGTTTAACTAGAGTATGTGTAAAATGTGATTACTAGAGGGTATTATAAACACGTTATACTTCCTTTTCAATATTCTGCTTTATTTCTCAACTATTCCTCACAAGGGTGCTTACCGTTTTTCAGTACACTTCATGTAGTATCTTAAGTGTCTTACAAGGTGTGTAAGTCTGTTTCTGGGTTTGTTTACACTGTGTTTGTCAACTCTGCTAGGGGTAAAGACCATTGATTTTGTTTTCCCCAACAAACAAATTTATATTTTGTAGATTGGTTACAGTCTGGCCACCAGCTCAACTTTGCGGCTCGTACAATCTGAAGTATCTACCAATAATATTGGAAACCCAGTTTGTCCCTTGCCTATGTATATTACACAGTAGGGCTGTGCGACCAAACACATTTTTTTTTTTCTCCAAGAGTATGATTATATATATATATATATATATATATATATATATATATATATATAGATATATAGATATATAGATATATAGAGAGAGAGACGGAGTCCTCCAGGATTATACAGCATGAGGGAGGCTGAGCGGTGGATCAGAGAATCCCTGTGAAGTTGCAATTTTAGCACCTTTGTGCAGTGGCGGCAACATGCTTTGGTGTGGTTGGTGGTCTTGCAGCGGTCTGATCTCATGCGGTCCAAGTTGGGAGCTGTGTGCATTGTATATTAACTTTACTACACTTAGAAACATTAATAATGTTGCTGGACAGTCGTCAGTATTCATGATTCTTCATGCATACACTGCTGCATATGTTTCTCATAACCACAACTTAAAAGGGACACTGAACCCAAATTTTTTCTTTCGTGATTCAGGTAGAGCATGCAATTTTAAGCAACTTTCTAATTTACTCCTATTATCAAATTTTCTTCATTCTCTTGGTATGTTTATTTGAAAAGCAAGAATGTAAGTTTAGATGCCGGACCATTTTTGTGTGAACAACCTGGGTTGTCCTTGCTGATTGGACAGCACCAATAAACGAGTGCTGTCCATGGTTCTAAACCAAACATTTGCTGGCTCCTTAGCTCAGTGATTTTTAACCTTTTTTTTGCCGTGGCACACTTTTTTTTTTTTTTTACATAAAAAAATCCTGTGGCACACCACCATCCCAAAATTTAAAAAAAAATCACACATTGTAGCCTAATACAGCATATATATATACACATACAAACACACACACACACACACATACTGTATGTATTGTGCTGTTATGCCATGCCTCCTACAAACTACCCCTGCACTGGGAGTAAAAAACAAGCAAAGTTTAAAAAATATGTCACACTGTTGTCAGTCTCCCACGGCACACCTGAGGATCTCTCATGGCACACTAGTGTGCCACGGCACACTGGTTGAAAAACACTGCCTTAGCTTAGATGCTTTCTTTATCAAATAAAGATAGCAAGAGAACGAAGTAAATTAGAAAGTTGCTTAAAATTGCATTCTCTGTCTGAATCATGAAAGAAATAATGTGGGTTCAGTTTTCCTTTAACTGACTGCCTAAAAAACCATGACCAATTTGTTAAGAACTGGCTACTATGTAACCACAGCCCAGGCAGCTTATTTCATTTAAACTAGTTTTGTTGTTTGTACTTTTAATACTCTTGTCCTGTATTGAACAATGAGAAATATGTACTTAAAAAAATATTTTCAATAAAAACTTTTTAAATTTAAACAAGTGCATTCAAAATAAAGTTGTTACATTCTCATTACATCCAAGATGAAGGCATTTTATCCAAATCACTAGACAAATATTCTGTTTAAGTACCTTCATGAATATTCCTTATTTCAGTTGTGAGCTGGCACATCATAGTGTGTTTTCCATTTAGTTTTTATCAGTGTATGCTCACAAAAGAGTAACAAAGTTGTACAATGAGTTGTAAATTAAGCAAAACAGATTAAAAAGGGGGGGTTAAGAAGGGGAGGAAGATGAAGGAAAGGGACGATGGAGCGACATAATAATCAGTGATTCTTTTGTAAAGAACAAGCGACATATCTGATGGGTAGAGACCCCTTTTCAACGGCACATCCCGTCGTCTTGACAGCAGCTCAGTCTAAGTATATGTGAATTGCATTTTATTGCATATCTCCGTCCATGACAGAGCCCCTGTCTTCCAGTATCTCGCAATACATATTCTGGTGATTATAATAAAATTCTGATGAAGGTATTCAGGTGTTTGTGATAAATATCAATGGGTTCGTGTAGCAAAGCTTGTTGAATGGTGATGAACTCCTCATCCATCAGCTGACCTATAAACAAGGACAATCTCCTCCACACTTCTTGAATGACCTCGCAATTCCACCACATGCGTTTGCATGTACCTTTCTTTCCACACCCCCTGTAACACAGGTCGTTCCCCTGAGGGTTCATATGAGAGGTTCTAACTAGAGTCAAATACCATTGGAACACCATTTTCATTGTGTTTTCTTTCAAGTCAGAAATATGTACTTTAAAGGGACACTGAACCCACATTTTCTTCTGTTATGTGTGATCAGTCCACGGGTCATCATTACTTCTGGGATATAACTCCTCCCCAACAGGAAATGCAAGAGGATTCACCCAGCAGAGCTGCATATAGCTCCTCCCCTCTACGTCAGTCCCAGTCATTCTCTTGCACCCAACGACTAGATAGGATGTGTGAGAGGACTATGGTGATTATACTTAGTTTTTATGACTTCAATCAAAAGTTTGTTATTTTACAATAGCACCGGAGCGTGTTATTACTTCTCTGGCAGAGTTTGAGGAAGAATCTGCCAGAGTTTTTTACTATGATTTTAACCGGAGTAGTTAAGATCATATTGCTGTTCTCGGCCATCTGAGGGAGGTAAAGGCTTCAGATCAGGGGACAGCGGGCAGATGAATCTGCATTGAGGTATGTAGCAGTTTTTATTTTCTGAATGGAATTGATGAGAAAATCCTGCCATACCGTTAAAATGACATGTATGTATACACTTCAGTATTCTGGGGATGGTATTTCACCGGAACTACTCTGCTAAAGGTCACTAATACTTTTAATAACTATTTATCATGCTAAACGTTTTTGCTGGAATGTAGAATCGTTTACATTGCTGAGGTACTGTGTGAATAGATATTTGGGCATTATTTTCCACTTGGCAGTTTTTTGCTTGTAATTGTGACAGTTTCGTTTCTCTTCACTGCTGTGTGAGAGAGGGAGGGGCCGTTTTTGGCGCTCTTTACTACGCATCAAAAATTTCCAGTCAGTCACTTTTATTTTTCCTGCATGATCCGGTTCATCTCTGACAGATCTCAGGGGTCTTCAAACTTCTTTGAAGGGAGGTAACTTCTCTCAGCAGAGCTGTGAGAATTCTTATAGTGACTGTGCATAAAAACGTTGCTTTGTACTTTTTATGTCAAATTTAATTATTGTTATTTTACTAATGGGAACAAACCTTTGCTAAGAGTTGTGTTGTTTTAAAGTTTGATGCTATAACTGTTTTTTCAGTTCATTATTTCAACTGTTATTTAATCGTTTAGTACCTCTTTGAGGCACAGTATTTTTTTGCTAAAAAAGATTATAACCAAGTTGTAAGTTTTTTGCTAGTGTGTTAAACATGTCTGACTCAGAGGAAGATATCTGTGTCATTTGTTCCAATGCCAAGGTGGAGCCCAATAGAAATTTATGTACTAACTGTATTGATGCTACTTTAAATAAAAGTCAATCTGTACAATGTGAACAAATTTCACCAAACAGCGAGGGGAGAGTTATGCCGACTAACTCGCCTCACGCGGCAGTACCTGCATCTCCCGCCCGGGAGGTGCGTGATATTATGGCGCCTAGTACATCTGGGCGGCCATTACAGATAACATTACAAGATATGGCTACTGTTATGACTGAAGTTTTGTCTAAATTACCAGAACTAAGAGGCAAGCGTGATCACTCTGGGGTGAGAACAGAGTGCGCTGACAATGCAAGGGCCATGTCTGATACTGCGTCACAGCTCGCAGAGCATGAGGACGGAGAGCTTCATTCTGTGGGTGACGGTTCTGATCCAAACAAATTGGACTCAGATATTTCAAATTTTAAATTTAAATTGGAGAACCTCCGTGTATTACTAGGGGAGGTCTTAGCAGCTCTTAACGATTGTAACACCGTTGCAATACCAGAGAAACTGTGTAGGTTGGATAAATACTTTGCGGTACCGGCGAGTACTGATGTTTTTCCTATACCTAAGAGACTAACTGAAATTGTTACTAAGGAGTGGGATAGACCCGGTGTGCCGTTCTCACCCCCTCCAATATTTAGAAAGATGTTCCCAATAGACGCCACCACTAGGGACTTATGGCAGACGGTCCCCAAGGTGGAGGGAGCAGTTTCTACTTTAGCTAAGCGTACCACTATCCCGGTGGAGGATAGCTGTGCTTTTTCAGATCCAATGGATAAAAAGTTAGAGGGTTACCTTAAGAAAATGTTTGTTCAACAAGGTTTTATATTACAACCCCTTGCATGTATCGCGCCGATTACGGCTGCGGCAGCATTTTGGATTGAGTCGCTGGAAGAGAACCTTAGTTCATCTACGCTAGACGACATTACGGACAGGCTTAGAGTCCTTAAACTAGCTAATTCTTTCATTTCGGAGGCCGTAGTACATTTAACTAAACTCACGGCTAAGAACTCAGGATTCGCCATACAGGCACGTAGGGCGCTGTGGCTAAAATCCTGGTCAGCTGATGTGACTTCTAAGTCCAAATTACTTAATATACCTTTCAAGGGGCAGTCTTTATTTGGGCCCGGTTTGAAAGAAATTATCGCTGACATTACAGGTGGTAAGGGCCACGCCCTACCTCAAGACAAAGCCAAAGCTAAGGCTAGACAGTCTAATTTTCGTCCCTTTCGGAATTTCAAAACAGGAGCAGCATCAACCTCCACTGCACCAAAACAGGAAGGAGCTGTTGCTCGTTACAGGCAAGGCTGGAAGCCTAACCAGTCCTGGAACAAGAGCAAGCAGGCCAGGAAACCTGCTGCTGCCCCAAAGACAGCATGAACCGAGAGCCCCCGATCCGGGACCGGATCTAGTGGGGGGCAGACTCTCTCTCTTTGCCCAGGCCTGGGCAAGAGATGTTCAGGATCCCTGGGCTCTAGAGATCATATCTCAGGGATACCTTCTAGACTTCAAATTATCTCCCCCAAGAGGGAGATTTCATCTGTCAAGGTTGTC
This sequence comes from Bombina bombina, assembly GCF_027579735.1. Taxonomy (NCBI): domain Eukaryota; kingdom Metazoa; phylum Chordata; class Amphibia; order Anura; family Bombinatoridae; genus Bombina; species Bombina bombina. The sequence continues at coordinate 205,936,123 of NC_069502.1, read as the reverse complement.
AACAAACCAGATAAAGAAAGAAGCGTTTCTACGCTGCGTACAAGATCTGTTATTAATGGGAGTGATCCATCCGGTTCCACGGTCGGAACAAGGACAAGGGTTCTACTCAAACCTGTTTGTGGTTCCCAAAAAAGAGGGAACTTTCAGGCCAATCTTAGATTTAAAGATTCTAAACAAATTCCTAAGAGTTCCATCGTTCAAAATGGAAACTATTCGGACAATCTTACCCATGATCCAAGAGGGTCAGTACATGACCACAGTGGATTTAAAGGATGCTTACCTTCACATACCGATCCACAAAGATCATCACCGGTACCTAAGGTTTGCCTTCTTAGACAGGCACTACCAGTTTGTAGCTCTTCCATTCGGACTGGCTACGGCTCCAAGAATCTTCACAAAGGTTCTGGGTGCCCTTCTAGCGGTACTAAGACCGCGAGGGATTTCGGTAGCTCCGTACCTAGACGACATTCTAATACAAGCTTCAAGCTTTCAAACTGCCAAGTCTCATACAGAGTTAGTTCTGGCATTTCTAAGGTCGCATGGATGGAAGGTGAACGAAAAGAAGAGTTCTCTTTTTCCTCTCACAAGAGTTCCATTCTTGGGGACTCTTATAGATTCTGTAGAAATGAAGATTTACCTGACAGAAGACAGGTTAACAAAGCTTCAAAATGCATGCCGCGTCCTTCATTCCATTCAACACCCGTCAGTAGCTCAATGCATGGAGGTGATCGGCTTAATGGTAGCGGCAATGGACATAGTACCTTTTGCACGTCTACACCTCAGACCGCTGCAATTATGCATGCTAAGTCAGCGGAATGGGGATTACTCAGATTTGTCCCCTACTCTGAATCTGAATCAAGAGACCAGAAATTCTCTTCTATGGTGGCTTCATCGGCCACACCTGTCCAGGGGGATGCCATTCAGCAGGCCAGACTGGACAATTGTAACAACAGACGCCAGCCTACTAGGTTGGGGCGCTGTCTGGAATTCTCTGAAGGCTCAGGGACTATGGAAGCAGGAGGAGAGTCTCCTTCCAATAAACATTCTGGAATTGAGAGCAGTTCTCAATGCCCTTCTGGCTTGGCCCCAGTTAATAACTCGGGGGTTCATCAGGTTTCAGTCGGACAACATCACGACTGTAGCTTACATCAACCATCAGGGAGGGACAAGAAGCTCCCTAGCAATGATGGAAGTATCAAAGATAATTCGCTGGGCAGAGTCTCACTCTTGCCACCTGTCAGCAATCCACATCCCGGGAGTGGAGAACTGGGAGGCGGATTTCTTGAGTCGCCAGACTTTTCATCCGGGGGAGTGGGAACTTCATCCGGAGATCTTTGCCCAAATACTTCGACGTTGGGGCAAACCAGAGATAGATCTCATGGCGTCTCGCCAGAACGCCAAACTTCATCGCTACGGGTCCAGATCCAGGGATCCGGGAGCAGTTCTGATAGATGCTTTGACAGCACCTTGGAACTTCAGGATGGCTTATGTGTTTCCACCCTTCCCGCTGCTTCCTCGATTGATTGCCAAAATCAAACAGGAGAGAGCATCAGTAATTCTAATAGCACCTGCATGGCCACGCAGGACTTGGTATGCAGATCTGGTGGACATGTCATCCTGTCCGCCTTGGTCTCTACCTCTAAGACAGGACCTTCTGATACAGGGTCCATTCAAACACCAAAATCTAACTTCTCTGAAGCTGACTGCTTGGAAATTGAACGCTTGATTTTATCAAAACGTGGTTTTTCTGAGTCGGTTATTGATACCCTGATTCAGGCTAGGAAGCCTGTTACCAGAAGGATTTACCATAAAATATGGCGGAAATACCTATACTGGTGCGAATCCAAAGGTTACTCCTGGAGTAAGGTTAGGATCGCTAGGATATTGTCCTTTCTACAAGAAGGTTTAGAAAAGGGTTTATCAGCTAGTTCATTAAAGGGACAGATTTCAGCTCTGTCCATCTTGTTACACAGACGTCTGTCAGAAAATCCAGACGTCCAGTCCTTTTGTCAGGCTTTAGCTAGGATCAAGCCTGTATTTAAAGCTGTTGCTCCACCATGGAGTTTAAACTTAGTTCTTAACGTTTTACAGGGTGTTCCGTTTGAACCCCTTCATTCTATTGATATAAGAATGTTATCTTGGAAAGTTCTGTTTTTAATGGCTATTTCCTCGGCTCGAAGAGTCTCTGAGTTATCAGCCTTACATTGTGATTCCCCTTATCTGATTTTTCACTCAGACAAGGTAGTTCTGCGTACTAAACCTGGGTTCTTACCTAAGGTAGTCACTAACAGGAACATCAATCAAGAGATTGTTGTACCATCCTTGTGTCCAAATCCTTCTTCAAAGAAGGAACGTCTTCTACACAATCTGGATGTAGTTCGTGCCCTCAAGTTCTACTTGCAGGCAACTAAAGATTTTCGCCAAACTTCTTCCTTGTTTGTCGTTTACTCTGGACAGAGGAGAGGTCAAAAAGCTTCTGCTACCTCTCTCTCTTTTTGGCTTCGTAGCATAATACGTTTAGCCTATGAGACTGCTGGGCAGCAGCCTCCTGAAAGAATTACAGCTCACTCCACTAGAGCTGTGGCTTCCACTTGGGCCTTTAAGAATGAGGCCTCTGTTGAACAGATTTGCAAGGCTGCAACTTGGTCTTCGCTTCATACTTTTTCCAAATTTTACAAATTTGACACTTTTGCTTCTTCGGAGGCTATTTTTGGGAGAAAGGTTCTTCAGGCAGTGGTTCCTTCTATATAATGAGCCTGCCTATCCCTCCCGTCATCCGTGTACTTTTGCTTTGGTATTGGTATCCCAGAAGTAATGATGACCCGTGGACTGATCACACATAACAGAAGAAAACATAATTTATGCTTACCTGATAAATTCCTTTCTTCTGTTGTGTGATCAGTCCACGGCCCGCCCTGTTTTAAGGCAGGTAGATATCTTTTAAATTATACTCCAGTCACCACTTCACCCTTGGTTACTCCTTTCTCGTTGATTCTTGGTCGAATGACTGGGACTGACGTAGAGGGGAGGAGCTATATGCAGCTCTGCTGGGTGAATCCTCTTGCATTTCCTGTTGGGGAGGAGTTATATCCCAGAAGTAATGATGACCCGTGGACTGATCACACAACAGAAGAAAGGAATTTATCAGGTAAGCATAAATTATGTTTTTTTTTATTTTGTGATTCAGATAGAGCATGCAATTTTAAGCAGTTTTCTAATTTACTCCTATTATCAATTTGTTTTAAGTTCTCTTGCTATCTTTGTTTGACAACAAAGGCATCTAAGCTTTTTTATTAGTTCCGAACTCTGGACAGCACTTTTTCATTGGTGGATTAATTTATCCACCAATCAGTAATGACAACCCAGGTTGTTCACCAAAAATGGTCCGGCATCTAAACTTATTCTTGCATTTCAAATAAAGATACCAAGAGAATGAAGAAAATGTTATAATAGGAGTACATTAGATAGTTGCTTAAAATGTCATGCTCTATCTAAATCACGAAAGAAAATGTGGGTTCAGTGTCCCTTTAAGAGTCTGTACAGTTAAATATATTTTTTTTATCGAGAAACATATGTAATAGGTTTTTAAAAAATTGCGATTAAAATCGTAATCTCTAAGATCATGGCCAAAATTGCGATTTCTTTCATGTAATTGGCAAGTGTCCATGAGCTAGTGACGTATGGGATATACATTCCTACCAGGATGGGCAAAATTTCCCAAACCTCAAAATGCCTATAAATACACCCCCCACCACACCCACAATTCAGTTTTACAAACTTTGCCTCCTATGGAGGTGGTGAAGTAAGTTTGTGCTAGATTTCTACGTGGATATGCGCTTCTCAGCATGCTGAAGCCCGGTTCCTCTCAGTGCAGTGAATGACAGAGGGATGTGAAGGGAGTATTACCTATTGAATATAATGGTCATCCTAACGAGGATCTATTTCATAGGTTCTACAGATTCATCTCCTACCTCCCTTTTCAGATCGACGATATACTCTTATATACCATTACCTCTGCTGATTCTCGTTTCAGTACTGATTTGGCTATCTACTTTATGTAGATGAGTGACTTTTGGTAATTATGTTTTCCTTTATTAAGACACTGTTAGCTATGGTTTGGCACTTTAAATGTAAAGTTTTAAATATAATGTTTGTACTTATATTTGCCATGATTCAGGTTTATCAGTATATTTCCTTTTTTACAGACTGTCAGTTTCATTTTGGGAAATGCACATATATGGAAAAAAAAATAAAAAAAAATTCTCACCTGAAATTTTTCAAATTGACTTTTTTTCTAAATTGCGGGCTGTTAGGCTCGCGGGTGCGCTAAATGCTATAATTTATTGCGTCATTTTTGGCGCAAGACTTTTTTGCCGTAAGAATTACATTTGACGTTTTTTCGTCATTTCCGGCATCTTGGCGCCGAGAATTTTCACGTAGTTGGGTCATCTATGACGCTCGTGTTTGTTGCAGACGTTTTTGGCGGCAAAAAATATTTTGTCAGTTGTGGGCGTCATACTTGGCGCCAGACTTTTGACATTATTTAAGTCCATGTATTTTTGCTTCTGGTTTCCAGAGGCTTATTCTGTTTGCATTTTTTCCCATTCCTGAAACTGTCATATAAGGAAATTGATAATTTTGCTTTCTATGTTCTTTTTTCTATTACATATTGCAAGATGTCCCAATCTGACCCTGTATCAGAATCTATTTCTGGAATGCTGCTTCCTGATGTCGGTTCTACCAAAGCTAAGTGCATTTGTTGTAAACTTGTGGTAACTGTTCCTCCGGCTGTAGTTTGTGTTAGTTGTAATGATAAACTTTCTAAAGCAGACAATATTTCCATTAGTAGTAGTACATTACCTGTTGTTGTTCCTTCAAGATCTAATGTTCAGGATATTCCTGTTAATGTGTGAGAATTTGTTTCTAATTCTATTCAGAAGGCCCTGTCTGTTACACCACCTTCTAATAAACGTAAAAGGTCTTTTAAAACTTCTCATAAATTCGATACATTTTTAAATGACCGACAGCATTCTGGTTTATCTATCTCTGATGACGATCTATCTGGTTCAGAAGATTCTGCCTCAGATTTTGACACTGACAAATCTTCATATTTATTTAAAATAGAGTATATTCGTTCTTTATTAAAAGAGGTGTTGATTGCATTAGATATAGAGGAAACTAGTCCTCTTGATATTAAAGCCAGTAAATATTTAAATGCGGTTTTAAACCTCATCTAGTTATTTCAGAAGTTTTTCCAGTTCCTGATGCTATTTCAGATGTAATTTCTAGGTAATGGAATAGTCTGGGTACTTCTCTTACTCCTTCAAGGTTTAAGAGACTGTACCCTTTGCCGCTGATAGATTGGAGTTTTGGGAAAAGATCCCCAAAGTTGATGGGGCTATCTCTACTCTTGCTAAGCGTACTACTATTCCTACGGCAGATAGTACTTCTTTTAAAGATCCTTTAGCTAGGAAGCTTGAATCTTATCTAAAGAAGGCTTATTTATGTTCAGGTCATCTTCTTAGGCCTGCTATTTCTTTGGCTGATGTTGCTGCGGCTTCAACTTTTTGGTTGGAAACTTTAGCGCAACAACTACCAGATCCTAATGTATATAGCATTGTTAGGCTAATTCAACATGCTAATAATTTCATTTGTGATGCCATTTTTGATATCATTAGAATTGATGTCAGGTATATGTCTTTAGCTATTTTAGCTAGAAGAGCTTTATGGCTTAAATCTTGGAATGCGGATATGACTTCTAAGTCAACGTTGCTATCTTTCTTTCCATGGTAATAAATTATTTGGTTCTCAGTTGGATTCTATTATTTCAACTCACTGGGGGGGAAGGGAGCTTTTTTGCCTCAGGATAAAAAAATCTAAGGGTAAATTTAGGGCTGCAAACGACCGACCGCCTGTGAGAAGTTTCTTTCTCTCACGCATTCCAGTGAACCCAGTAAAGGCTCAGGCTTACCTGAAGTGTGTTTCAGACCTGGAGTTATCCGGGGTAATTGTGCCTGTTACATATCTGGAACAGGGTCTGGGGTTTTATTCAAATCTGTTCATTGTTCCAAAGAAAGAGAATTCTTTCAGATCAGTTCTGGATCTAAAAATTTTGAATTATGTAAGAATACCTACATTCAAAATGGTGACTAAGGACTATTCTGCCTTTAATTCAACAAGGGCATTATATGTCCACAATAGACTTACAGGATGCATATCTTCATATTCAGATTCATCCAGATCATTGTCAGTTCCTGAGATTCTCTTTTCTAGACAAGCATTACCAATTTGTTGCTCTTCCTTTTGGCCTAGCAACAGCTCTAAGGATCTTTTCAAAGGTTCTCGGTGCCCTTCTCTCTGTAATCAGAGAGCGGGGTATTGCGGTGTTTCCTTATTTGGACGCTATCTTGGTACTTGCTCAGTCTTTACATTATGCAGAATCTCACACAAATCAACTAGTGTTGTTTGTTCAAAGACATGGTTGGAGGATCAATTTACCAAAAAGTTCCTTGATTCCTCAGACAAGGGTAACCTTTTTAGGATTCCAAATAGATTCAGTATCCATGACTTTGTCTCTAACAGACAAGACGTCTGAAATTGGTTTCAGCCTGTCAGAACCTTCAGTCTCAGTCATTCCCTTCAGTAGCTATGTGCATGGAGGTTTTAGGTCTCATGACTGCAGCATCGGACGTGATCCCATTTTTCACATGAGACCTCTTCAGCTTTGTATGCTGAACCAATGGTGCAGGGATTATACAAGGATATCACAATTAATATCCTTAAATCCCAATATTCGACTATCTCTGACTTGGTGGTTAGATCACCACCCTTTTTTTCAGGGGGCCTCTTTTGTTCGTCCAACCTGGACTGTGATTTCAACAGATGCAAGTCTTTCAGGTTGGGGAGGTGTCTGGGGATCTCTGACAGCGCAGGGGGTTTGGATATCTCAAGAGGCGAGATTACCAATCAATATTTTGGAACTCCGTGCGATTCTCAGAGCTCTTCAGTTTTGGCCTCTTCTGAATAGAGAACAGTTTATTTGTTTTCAGACAGACAATGTCACAACCGTGGCGTATGTCAATCATCAAGGTGGGACTCACAGTCCTCAAGCTATGAAAGAAGTATCTCGGATACTTGCATGGGCGGAATCCAGCTCTTGTCTAATCTCTGCGGACCATATCCCAGGTATAGACAATTGGGAAGCGGATTATCTCAGTCGCCAGACTTTACATCCAGAAGAATGGTCTCTTCACCCAGATGTTTCTTCAGATTGTTCAGATGTGGGGGCTTCCAGAAATAGATCTGATGGCTTCTCATCTAAACAGGAAACTTCCCAGGTATCTGTCCAGGTCCAGGGATCCTCAGGCGGAAGCAGTGGATTTGTTGTCACTTCCTTGGAATTATCAACCTGCTTATCTCTTTCCGCCTCTAGTTCTTCTTCCAAGAGTGATTTCCAAAATCATAATGGAACGTTCATTTGTACTGCTGGTGGCTCCAGCATGGCCACACAGGTTTTGGTATGCGGATCTTGTTCGGATGTCCAGTTTCCAACCTTGGCCACTTCCGTTAAGGCCAGACCTTTCTATCTCAAGGTCCATTTTTCCATCAGGATCTCAAATCATTAAATTTGAAGGTATGGAGATTGAAAGTTTAGTGCTTAGTCATAGAGGTTTCTCTGACTCAGTGATTAATACAGGTGGCCCTCGTTTTACAACGGTTCAATTTACACCGTTTCAGAATAACAACCTTTTTTTCCAGTCATGTGACTGCTATTGAAAAGCATTGAGAAGCAGTGCATTTATTAAAATAGCCAGTAGGTGTAGCTGTCCGCTTGTGATGCAGCAAAGCCAAGCAAGCTGAAATGAATCAGTTTAACCAGACCTGAGCTAATGAACAGATTTCAAAGGAACAAGATCTTCCTGTCTATAAATCAGTCCAGATTGGAATGCATAGAAAGAACTGTTTGCAGAAAAATGCAAGTGAAGTCTGTGTTGTGTGATTATTTTATTAGGTTTATAATGCTGTTTAGCAAATGTTTTTGTTCATTTAACTTAGTTTAATTATATATTCTGTGTTGTGTGATGTTTTTATTAGGTTTATAATGCTGTTTAGCATTTAAAGTCTTCATTTCAAAGCTTTAAAAATAATGTATTAGGTGTTACTTATGACAATTTTGAAAGGGGCCTAGAACCTATCTCCCTCACTTCCCATTGACTTACATTATAAACTGGGTTTCAATTTACAACGGTTTCGATTTACAACCATTCCTTCTGGAACCTAACCCCGGCGTAAACTGAGGGCTACCTGTACTATGTTGCAGGCTCGCAAATCTGTGTCTAGAAAGATTTATTACTGAGTTTGGAAGACTTACATTTCATGGTGTTCTTCTCATAAATTTTCTTGGCATTCTTTTAGAATTCCTAGAATTTTACCTTTTCTTCAGGATGGTTTGGATAAGGGTTTGTCTGCAAGTTCCTTGAAAGGACAAATCTCTGCTCTTTCTGTTCTGTTTCACAGAAAAATTGCTAATCTTCCTGACATTCATTGTTTTGTATAGGCTTTGGTTCGTATCAAGCCTGTCATTAAGCCAATTTCTCCTCTTTGGAGTCTTAATTTGGTTTTGAGGGCTTTACAGGCTCCTCCGTTTGAGCCTATGCATTCTCTGGACATTAAATTACTTTCTTGGAAAGTATTGTTTCTTTTGGCTATCTCTTCTGCTAGAAGAGTTTCTGAATTATCTGATCTTTCTTGTCTCCTTTTCTGATTTTTCATCAGGATAAGGCGGTTTTGCGGACTTCTTTTAAATTTGTACCTAATGTTATGAATTCTAACAACATTAGTAGAGAAATTGTCCCTTCGTTGTGTCCTAATCATAAGAATTCTTTGGAAAGATCTTTACATTCTTTGGACGTGGTTAGAGCTTTGAAATATTATGTTGAAGCTACTAAAGATTTCAGAAAGACTTCTAGTCTATTTGTTATCTTTTCTGGTTCTACTAAAGGTCAGAAGGCTTCTGCCATTTCTTTGGCGTCTTGGTTAAGCTTTTAATGCATCATGCTTATTTGGAGTCGGGTAAATCCACGCCTCAGAGGATTACGGCTCATTCTATTAGGTCAGTTTCTACTTCCTGGGCTTTTTAAGAATGACGCTTCTGTTGATCAGATTTGCAAAGCAGCAACTTGGTCTTCTTTGCATACTTTTACTAAAATCTACCATTTTGATGTTTTCTCTTCTTCAGAAGCAGTTTTTGGTAGCAGTTTCAGTTTGATTCTTCTGCTTATAATTTCAGTTTTTTTCATTATAAAGATTAAAACTTTTTGATTTGGGTTGTGGATTCTTTTTCAGCAGAATTGGCTGTCTTTATTTTTATCCCTCCCTTTCTAGTGACTCTTGCGTGGAGTTCCACATCTTGGGTATTTGCTATCCCATACATCACTAGCTCATGGACTCTTGCCAATTACATGAAAGAAAACATAATTTATGTAAGAACTTACCTGATAAATTAATTTCTTTCATATTTGCAAGAGTCCATGAGGCCCACCCTTTTTGTGGTGGTTATGATTTTTTTGTATAAAGCACAATTATTCCAATTCCTTGTTGATGCTTTCGCTCCTTTCTTATCACCCCACTTCTTGGCTATTCGTTAAACTGAATTGTGGGTGTGGTGGGGGTGTATTTATAGGCATTTTGAGGTTTGGGAAACTTTGCCCCTCCTGGTAGGAATGTATATCCCATAAGTCACTAGCTCATGGACTCTTGCCAATATGAAAGAAATTAATTTATCTCTTATCTCTTTAACCTCTTAATTAGGCGTAAACGCAAATGTATCTGTTTTTCTACTAGAGATGACATACCTACTATTTCACTGCTATCTAACCAGTTCATATAGCTGGGTCTGAGAGATCTTCTCCCTCTGAAGGTGAATTTTCTTCCGAGGATCTATCCTCGGGCTCAGATCAGATTTTGAGGAGAATAGCTTAAATTTTATTCTCGAGCATCTAAGACTAGGAACCTAAGCTATTGAGAACAATTCCATACATCAACTGGATATTATCTTCTAAACCAAATTGACGCCAGTTTAGATTTCCAGTTTTCTGCCTTGGTCAATGAAATTATTTCCAAGGAATGAGACAAGCCTTTGAGTCCCGCTAATTTGTGTGTCGGTCTCTCGCTCTCTTTTGCACGCTCTCTTGCACTCGCTCTCTTGCGCTCGCTCTTTTGCGCTCGCTTTTGCTTTGTCTCGCTTTCTGCAAGGGGGGGGGGTCTTTTCAACCAGCTGTGGATAATGCTTGTGTGGCAGGAACAGTGTTTCTTGGATGCGATTCTTTATCCGAGTTAGTTTCAGCGGAATCATCCTTTTATAGCATGTTAAAGATCATTCTTCCTCACTTATAGTTGGAAAGGGAGCCTTTTTATTCAGGTACAAAATATGTTGACCTACAGGTAATCTAAAATTAGTTTTAAACTTTTTTTTTTTTTTGTCAATCCAGGACTTCCTCTCAGAAGTTCGAGTAATTTCAACTCCATCGATAACCAAATCCAGGCAGATTATTATTATTCTTTATTTATATAGCGCCGTCAGATTCTGCAGCGCTGCCCATGGGTACAAGGATAACAGTACAGTGGAGAAACAATACGATAAGACACAAAATTTTACAGACAAATACAGGGGGAATTGAGGGCCCTATTCCCATGGGAATTTACAATCTAGACACAAAGTCTTGCCTCATTTTTTTAACTTAAACAGTTGTGTGATTATGAGTGTGACTGAACATAGAAAAATAGCAATTTAAGCTAAGGATGTGTATGGTTTACCTATAACCTTCAGTATTATAATTATCTCTAAGGTGTATGAGTAATGTCATGGTGTGGATGAATCAGTAAGTGGCACCCAAGCAGTAAGCCGTTTATTCACATGGGGACTAATTGCAATATAGGGTATACTCTCAGGACTTGAAAGCGTGTATACCAGTCACAAGTTTATTTAATGTTTAAGCAGCAGCTTACTTGCAGCTACATCGTTGTTCTCAACGACATATTTCAGTTATATTCTTATACTCCTGACAAGCAGTTCAGCTTATAGCTGCAAAAATTAGATCATACTAACTGGATACCACTTTAGCAAATATAACATATCTAATGCTCCAGATACTTACCTTAGACCCTATTGGTCTTAATTATAAACCCGGGTTATAACGGGAGCGCCCTTCTTTGCAATTCTATAATAGTATTGACGGATATAGAAATATTCCAACTTATCATACCTATGTATAGTGTATACAAGTACTAAACCCACAATAACAATAGTTTATATTGTAATCCAGCTATTTTAGATCCATAGACCTCTATTTTGAGCGGGTAGAATTGCTTATAAGTACTCGTACATACCCAATATACAAATTAGTTAACGTTGTAAACTTTAAGATCTATGCATTAAATACCTTTAAGGGGCACACCCACGCTTTATGTATCCACTTTGAGCCCCAGTTGGCCCCCATAATAATGTTGATCCTATAAAACAAGTATACCTTGTAACAGAACGTCATTATATTATAAAGATTTATAATCTTATCAATTTGAATAAGTGACTCCCTGTTCTTTTAATAGCATCAGCCGGGGGTATATTTTATAACTGCAAAGTAATGCACATGTAAGTGTTACAAGACCGTACTGGGGATTATTTCAATCTCTGAATTTCATATTATATACCTGGGGTACCATATACAGTATACTACTAATAATTTATGGTAAGAGGTATTTGTAATTACCCACGACAGAAATAAACTGAGGGTATTTATTACTATTATTATTTGTCCTAGGGGAGGCTGTTTGTGTGTTTATTCTTTAAATCAATCAACACCCAACATATATTATATTCACACACAATAGTAACTATCTAGTTACAACACACTGACCTAGTAGGTTTATAATGATACTACCAATATAGGCAGATTTGTGGGATTGGCAGACCTGTTTGCTATACAAATTAGTCCCTCTAAATCTTCCCTTTACCAGGTGTCTAAATTAGTGCTCTACTCCTCTTGGCCACATACCTTAGTCTAACTCTCCCATCGGGGGTTCTTATTTTTGTCCCAGTTGAAATCTATTCCTGGGGAACTACAGTTATTCACCCTAGCACCAACTGTGGTTTTTAATAGCTTTTTATTTGTTTTAATAAAAGTTAAGTTCTATTTCCCCATTCCTTTGGGCTTTTTTTTCCTATGGCAGAATAGTGTGGCACATTCATATGTTGATGTAGAGTGCTATTAAAGTAGATTGTGTGATTGCTTTTGAAATTGGTCTGATGCTGATACCATAAGATTCACTACCTTAATCCATATGGATTAACAGACAAGTCGTTGTGGTCTCCATTCCACTGCCCTGTTTCATATGGTACAGACATCAATTTGTGGCTTTCCTATCTGTGCTTACTATAGCTTCAAGAAATTTACCAACGTTTTGGGCACTTTGTCTATCGACAGTTTAGGGAATAGCTGTGGCTCTGATTTTTTTTTTTAATTTTTTTATTGGTTATTCCAGCCCACTCTTTACTTTTAGCGACTGCTCATGCACAGCAACTACTCTCCTTTCTTTGCAGTCATGGCTGGGGGGGTCAACATTTCAAAGAGCTCACTTGACATCATGTACAAGGGTTTCATTTCTGGGAGTGATCATAGATTTGGTGTCAAGCTTCAATCTAATTGTCAAAACGTGTGGTCTCTATCCCTGCTGTCTATGGCTCAGTGCATGGAGGTAGTGAATCTTATGGTATCGGCATCAAACACAATTCTGTTTGCAAGGTTTTGTTTGCACCCACTTCAACTATGCATGCTAGGGCAGTGGAATGGAGACCACAACGACTTGTCTGTTAATCCATATGGATTAAGTCAAAATATCTTCCTTGGTGGATATTCCCCATTTCAATTTCCTTGGGCATGATCTTCCTTCATCCGTCATGGGACTCATGAGCCCCATATGCCCAGAACCCTGTAAAAGAAACTTGCTAGAAAGCAATTGCTATTGTGATCACCTGTCATCACCTGTCATCTAATGTTGCCTTTGAAGCTAATTGTGTACCCTACTGCACCTCAAGTGGTTACAAGGTGGCTGTGTGTTAAGGGTTTCTTTAGTACTGGGTGATGTCACCCTGCCTCAGAAATTTGAAAATGCTGGTGCAGTGATGTTCAGTCAACAATGACCTTAGGGATATGTCATGCAAAGATCTGTCTCTCTCTGTCTCTCTCTGTCTCTCTCTGTCTCTCTCTGTCTCTCTCTGTCTCTCTCTGTCTCTCTCTGTCTCTCTCTGTCTCTCTCTGTCTCTCTCTGTCTCTCTCTGTCTCTCTCTGTCTCTCTCTGTCTCTCTCTGTCTCTCTCTGTCTGTCTCTGTCTGTCTCTGTCTCTGTCTCTGTCTCTGTCTGTGTCTGTCTGTCTTTGTCTGTCTGTCTTTGTCTGTCTCTGTCTGTCTGTCTCTGTCTGTCTCTGTCTGTCTGTCTCTGTCTGTCTCTCTGTCTCTGTCTGTCTCTGTCTCTCTGTCTCTGTCTGTCTGTCTCTGTCTGTCTGTCTGTCTGTCTGTCTCTGTCTGTCTCTCTGTCTCTGTCTGTCTCTCTGTCTCTGTCTGTCTCTGTCTCTCTGTCTCTGTCTGTCTGTCTGTCTGTCTCTGTCTGTCTGTCTGTCTCTCTCTGTCTGTCTGTCTGTCTCTGTCTGTCTCTCTCTGTCTCTGTCTGTCTGTCTGTCTCTCTCTGTCTGTCTGTCTCTCTCTGTCTGTCTGTCTCTGTGCCCCTGTCTGTCTCTCTCTGTGCCCCTGTCTGTCTCTCTCTGTCTGCCCCTGTCTGTCTCTCTCTCTCTGTCTGCCCCTGTCTGCCCCTCTGTCTCTCTGTCTGCCCCTCTGTCTGTCTCTGTCTGCCCCTCTGTCTGTCTCTGTCTGCCCCTCTGTCTGTCTCTGTCTGCCCCTCTGTCTGTCTCTGTCTGCCCCTCTGTCTGTCTCTGTCTGCCCCTCTGTCTGTCTCTGTCTGCCCCTCTGTCTGTCTCTGTCTGCCCCTCTGTCTGTCTCTGTCTGCCCCTCTGTCTGTCTCTGTCTGCCCCTCTGTCTGTCTCTGTCTGCCCCTCTGTCTGTCTCTGTCTGCCCCTCTGTCTGTCTCTGTCTGCCCCTCTGTCTGTCTCTGTCTGCCCCTCTGTCTGTCTCTGTCTGCCCCTCTGTCTGTCTCTGTCTGCCTCTCTGTCTGTCTCTGTCTGCCTCTCTGTCTGTCTTGTCTGCCTCTCTGTCTGTCTGGTCTGCCTCTCTGTCTGTCTGGTCTGCCTGTCTGTCTCTCTTTTGTTAAAAGCTAAACCTAGGTAGGCTCATAAACTAGTTTCTATGCTGTTGAAGCCGCCTGTGCTTTTGGACAGTTTTTCAGTTACTGCTAGTTTGTGTCATATAGATAACATTGGGCACATTATCATGGAGTGATTTGAGTCTACATTGATTGCCTAAGATGCTTGTCTATCAAAAGAATTGAGATAAGGGGGTAGTCTGCAGAGCTTAGATACAAGGTAATTCCGAAGTGATTATTTCTTCTGTTATGTGTGATCAGTCCACGGGTCATCATTACTTCTGGGATATAACTCCTCCCCAACAGGAAATGCAAGAGGATTCACCCAGCAGAGCTGCATATAGCTCCTCCCCTCTACGTCAGTCCCAGTCATTCTCTTGCACCCAACGACTAGATAGGATGTGTGAGAGGACTATGGTGATTATACTTAGTTTTTATGACTTCAATCAAAAGTTTGTTATTTTAAAATAGCACCGGAGCGTGTTATTACTTCTCTGGCAGAGTTTGAGGAAGAATCTGACAGAGATTTTTTACTATGATTTTAACCGGAGTCGTTAAGATCATATTGCTGTTCTCGACCATCTGAGGGAGGTAAAGGCTTCAGATCAGGGGACAGCGGGCAGATGAATCTGCATTGAGGTATGTGGCAGTTTTTATTTTCTGAATGGAATTGATGAGAAAAGCCTGCCATACCGTTAAAATGACATGTATGTATACACTTCAGTATTCTGGGGATGGTATTTCACCGGAACTACTGTGTTAAAGGTCACTAATCCTTTTAATAACTATTCTCATGTTAAACGTTTTTGCTGGAATGTAGAATCGTTTACATTGCTGAGGTACTGTGTGAATAAATGTTTGGGCATTATTTTCCACTTGGCAGTTTTTTTGCTTTAATTGTGACAGTTTCGTTTCTCTTCACTGCTGTGTGGGAGAGGGAGGGGCCGTTTTTGGCGCTCTTTGCTACGCATCAAAAAATTCCAGTCAGCTACTTTTATATTTCCTGCATGATCCGGTTCATCTCTGACAGATCTCAGGGGTCTTCAAACTTCTTTGAAGGGAGGTAAATTCTCTCAGCAGAGCTGTGAGAATTCTTATAGTGACTGTGTATAAAAAACGTTGTTTTGTTTTCTTATGTACAAATTTAATTAGTGCTGTTTTTTTTTTTTTTACTAATGGGAACAAACCTTTGCTAAAAGTTGTGTTGTTTTAAAATTTGATGCAATAACTGTTTTTCAGTTCATTATTTCAACTGTCATTTAATCGTTAGTACCTCTTTGAGGCACAGTACGTTTTTTGCTAAAAAAGATTATAACCAAGTTCTAAGTTTTTTTGCTAGTGTGTTAAACATGTCTGACTCAGAGGAAGATATCTGTGTCATTTGTTCCAATGCCAAGGTGGAGCCCAATAGAAATTTATGTACTAACTGTATTGATGCTACTTTAAATAAAAGTCAATCTGTACAATGTGAACAAATTTCACCAAACAGCGAGGGGAGAGTTATGCCGACTAACTCGCCTCACGCGACAGTACCTGCATCTCCCGCCCGGGAGGTGCGTGATATTTTGGCGCCTAGTACATCTGGGCGGCCATTACAGATAACATTACAAGATATGGCTACTGTTATGACTGAAGTTTTGTCTAAATTACCTGAACTAAGAGGCAAGCGTGATCACTCTGGGGTGAGAACAGAGTGCGCTGACAATGCTAGGGCCATGTCTGATACTGCGTCACAGCTCGCAGAGCATGAGGACGGAGAGCTTCATTCTGTGGGTGACGGTTCTGATCCAAACAGATTGGACTCAGATATTTCAAATTTTAAATTTAAATTGGAGAACCTCCGTGTACTACTAGGGGAGGTCTTAGCAGCTCTCAACGATTGTAACACTGTTGCAATACCAGAGAAACTGTGTAGGTTGGATAAATACTTTGCGGTACCGGCGAGTACTGACGTTTTTCCTATACCTAAGAGACTAACTGAAATTGTTACTAAGGAGTGGGATAGACCCGGTGTGCCGTTCTCACCCCCTCCAATATTTAGAAAGATGTTTCCAATAGACGCCACCACTCGGGACTTATGGCAAACGGTCCCCAAGGTGGAGGGAGGAGTTTCTACTTTAGCTAAGCGTACCACTATCCCGGTGGAGGATAGCTGTGCTTTCTCAGATCCAATGGATAAAAAATTAGAGGGTTACCTTAAGAAAATGTTTGTTCAACAAGGTTTTATATTACAACCCCTTGCATGTATCGCGCCGATTACGGCTGCGGCAGCATTTTGGATTGAGTCGCTTGAAGAGAACCTTAGTTCCTCTACGCTAGACGACATTACGGACAGGCTTAGAGTCCTTAAACTAGCTAATTCTTTCATTTCGGAGGCCGTAGTACATTTAACCAAACTTACGGCTAAGAACTCAGGATTCGCCATACAGGCACGCAGGGCACTGTGGCTAAAATCCTGGTCAGCTGATGTTACTTCTAAGTCCAAATTACTTAATATACCTTTCAAGGGGCAGTCCTTATTCGGGCCCGGTTTGAAAGAAATTATCGCTGACATTACGGGAGGTAAGGGCCACGCCCTACCTCAAGACAAGGCCAAAGCTAAGGCTAGACAGTCTAATTTTCGTCCCTTTCGGAATTTCAAAACAGGAGCAGCATCAACCTCCACTGCACCAAAACAGGAAGGAGCTGTTGCTCGTTACAGGCAAGGCTGGAAGCCTAACCAGTCCTGGAACAAAAGCAAGCAGGCCAGGAAACCTGCTGCTGCCCCAAAGACAGCATGAACCGAGAGCCCCCGATCCGGGACCGGATCTAGTAGGGGGCAGACTCTCTCTCTTCGCCCAGGCCTGGGCAAGAGATGTTCAGGATCCCTGGGCACTAGAGATCATATCTCAGGGATACCTTCTAGACTTCAAATTATCTCCCCCAAGAGGGAGATTTCATCTGTCAAGGTTGTCAACAAACCAGATAAAGAAAGAAGCGTTTCTACGCTGCGTACAAGATCTGTTAACAATGGGAGTGATCCATCCGGTTCCGTGGTCGGAACAAGGACAAGGGTTCTACTCAAACCTGTTTGTGGTTCCCAAAAAAGAGGGAACTTTCAGGCCAATCTTAGATTTAAAGACTCTAAACAAATTCCTAAGAGTTCCATCGTTCAAAATGGAAACTATTCGGACAATCTTACCCATGATCCAAGAGGGTCAGTACATGACCACAGTGGATTTAAAGGATGCTTACCTTCACATACCGATCCACAAAGATCATCACCGGTATCTAAGGTTTGCCTTCTTAGACAGGCACTACCAGTTTGTAGCTCTTCCATTCGGATTGGCTACGGCTCCAAGAATCTTCACAAAGGTTCTGGGTGCCCTTCTAGCGGTACTAAGACCGCGAGGGATTTCGGTAGCTCCGTACCTAGACGACATTCTAATACAAGCTTCAAGCTTTCAAACTGCCAAGTCTCATACAGAGTTAGTTCTGGCATTTCTAAGGTCGCATGGATGGAAAGTGAACGAAAAGAAGAGTTCTCTCTTTCCTCTCACAAAAGTTCCATTCTTGGGGACTCTTATAGATTCTGTAGAAATGAAGATTTACCTGACAGAAGACAGGTTAACAAAACTTCAAAATGCATGCCGCGTCCTTCATTCCATTCAACACCCGTCAGTAGCTCAATGCATGGAGGTGATCGGCTTAATGGTAGCGGCAATGGACATAGTACCTTTTGCACGCCTACACCTCAGACCGCTGCAATTATGCATGCTAAGTCAGTGGAATGGGGATTACTCAGATTTGTCCCCTACTCTGAATCTGAATCAAGAGACCAGAAATTCTCTTCTATGGTGGCTTCATCGGCCACACCTGTCCAGGGGAATGCCATTCAGCAGGCCAGACTGGACAATTGTAACAACAGACGCCAGCCTACTAGGTTGGGGCGCTGTCTGGAATTCTCTGAAGGCTCAGGGACTATGGAATCAGGAGGAGAGTCTCCTTCCAATAAACATTCTGGAATTGAGAGCAGTTCTCAATGCCCTTCTGGCTTGGCCCCAGTTAATAACTCGGGGGTTCATCAGGTTTCAGTCGGACAACATCACGACTGTAGCTTACATCAACCATCAGGGAGGGACAAGAAGCTCCCTAGCAATGATGGAAGTATCAAAGATAATTCGCTGGGCAGAGTCTCACTCTTGCCACCTGTCAGCAATCCACATCCCGGGAGTGGAGAACTGGGAGGCGGATTTCTTGAGTCGCCAGACTCTTCATCCGGGGGAGTGGGAACTTCATCCGGAGGTCTTTGCCCAAATACTTCGACGTTGGGGCAAACCAGAGATAGATCTCATGGAGTCTCGCCAGAACGCCAAACTTCCTCGCTACGGGTCCAGATCCAGGGATCCGGGAGCAGTTCTGATAGATGCTTTGACAGCACCTTGGAACTTCAGGATGGCTTATGTGTTTCCACCCTTCCCGCTGCTTCCTCGATTGATTGCCAAAATCAAACAGGAGAGAGCATCAGTAATTCTAATAGCACCTGCTTGGCCACGCAGGACTTGGTATGCAGATCTAGTGGACATGTCATCCTGTCCGCCTTGGTCTCTACCTCTAAGACAGGACCTTCTGATACAGGGTCCATTCAAACATCAAAATCTAACTTCTCTGAAGCTGACTGCTTGGAAATTGAACGCTTGATTTTATCAAAACGTGGTTTTTCTGAGTCGGTTATTGATACCCTGATTCAGGCTAGGAAGCCTGTTACCAGAAGGATTTACCATAAAATATGGCGGAAATACCTATACTGGTGCGAATCCAAAGGTTACTCCTGGAGTAAGGTTAGGATCGCTAGGATATTGTCCTTTCTACAAGAAGGTTTAGAAAAGGGTTTATCAGCTAGTTCATTAAAGGGACAGATTTCAGCTCTGTCCATCTTGTTACACAGACGTCTGTCAGAAAATCCAGACGTCCAGTCCTTTTGTCAGGCTTTAGCTAGGATCAAGCCTGTGTTTAAAGCTGTTGCTCCACCATGGAGTTTAAACTTAGTTCTTAACGTTTTACAGGGTGTTCCGTTTGAACCCCTTCATTCCATTGATATAAAAATGTTATCTTGGAAAGTTCTGTTTTTAATGGCTATTTCCTCGGCTCGAAGAGTCTCTGAGTTATCAGCCTTACATTGTGATTCCCCTTATCTGATTTTTCACTCAGACAAGGTAGTTCTGCGTACTAAACCTGGGTTCTTACCTAAGGTAGTCACTAACAGGAACATCAATCAAGAGATTGTTGTCCCATCCTTGTGTCCAAATCCTTCTTCAAAGAAGGAACGTCTTTTACACAATCTGGATGTAGTTCGTGCCCTCAAGTTCTACTTGCAGGCAACTAAAGATTTTCGCCAAACTTCTTCCTTGTTTGTCGTTTACTCTGGACAGAGGAGAGGTCAAAAAGCTTCTGCTACCTCTCTCTCTTTTTGGCTTCGTAGCATAATACGTTTAGCCTATGAGACTGCTGGACAGCAGCCTCCTGAAAGAATTACAGCTCACTCCACTAGAGCTGTGGCTTCCACTTGGGCCTTTAAGAATGAGGCCTCTGTTGAACAGATTTGCAAGGCTGCAACTTGGTCTTCGCTTCATACTTTTTCCAAATTTTACAAATTTGACACTTTTGCTTCTTCGGAGGCTATTTTTGGGAGAAAGGTTCTTCAGGCAGTGGTTCCTTCTGTATAATGAGCCTGCCTATCCCTCCCGTCATCCGTGTACTTTTGCTTTGGTATTGGTATCCCAGAAGTAATGATGACCCGTGGACTGATCACACATAACAGAAGAAAACATAATTTATGCTTACCTGATAAATTCCTTTCTTCTGTTGTGTGATCAGTCCACGGCCCGCCCTGTTTTAAGGCAGGTAAATATCTTTTAAATTATACTCCAGTCACCACTTCACCCTTGGTTACTCCTTTCTCGTTGTTTCTTGGTCGAATGACTGGGACTGACGTAGAGGGGAGGAGCTATATGCAGCTCTGCTGGGTGAATCCTCTTGCATTTCCTGTTGGGGAGGAGTTATATCCCAGAAGTAATGATGACCCGTGGACTGATCACACAACAGAAGAAAGGAATTTATCAGGTAAGCATAAATTATGTTTTTTGTTTAAACAATAAAATGTTCAAGTGGACTGTCCCTTTTAACACTAGTGTGTTCTTTTTTTTGTTATGGTTTTGCACAGCTGGTGGTCAGTTAATTAGGATTCTCCCAGCCAGCCTCCTGCTGGTACCAACTCTCCAACTACAATATTTTAGTGAAATGAATATGCTTTATAACTTTTCCCAGAAATCATATTTAGTATCCATATAGACCCATTCTAGGTGCTGGAAAAAGCAGTTATCAAATGAACCCCTATATGCCTATATAGGGGTGCAAGAGGCTAGATCGATTATGCCAGCCAGTTTAACTGGGGGATATGATGTTGGTGTCTATGATTTTTGCTAATTTGGTAATAAAAAAGTCACAATTTTGCATGCAGTGGGCATTTTGAAAAGGCCCATGTGGGTTTTTCTATTTCCTCGGCCCAATATGTACTATGCAGCCAGAAAGATGATCATTGTAACTTAAGCGGTATGTAATTACCCCCTGGGGTGGTGGTGGAGGGGTAGAGATCTTTTGCCCAGGACTGAGTATAAGGTAGAGTTTGATTCTAACACGAGCAGAATTTCATTTTACATAAAAAAAGAACATAAGGATTTGGTAATTCCTACAGCATTATTTTAATTTCTAAGTTTATGGTTTCTGTGTTTTATAATTGTTTTGCAATTGTGTTTTTGTCTATTGTTTAGTTACCTTTTCATGTATTTCTTTTGTAATTTTGCTCTGTGACCCTTTTTGTCAAATTAAACTATTAATTTAATCAGATTTGTTTTATAGAAACTGAATTAAAGGCTTCTGTGAGCTTGGGAATGTTACCAAAATATATTTATATATTTTGTTTTTATTTATGTGTTAAAGTGCAATAAAACATTTTTGAGTTATGTGTATATCATGAAAGGGTCATCTGAGGTAAAACAGTGTGTGGGGGAAAAAAATGTGACAGACAACAGGTACTGCTATTGTTTGATGCCAAGAGACTTGCTAGTTTCTGTGGGGATAATGTCACAAGCTTTGTGTGAAAGCTTCAGCATTATACTGTGCATTGCTTCAGTCAGGTGCCATGTTACTCTGCCCCCTACAGTGCATGTGCCCAAGTGCATTCTGCAGGGGGAGCTAGCTACTAACAAAACTATGCCTGAATTAAAGGGACAGTCTAGTATAAATTAAACTTTCATTATTCAGATAGGACTTTTAATTTTAATCAACTTTGCAATTTACTTTTATCATCAAATTTTTTTCTCTTGGTATTAGTTTTTACTAAACATAGGTAGGCTCATATGCTAATTTCTAAGCCTTTGAGGGCTGCCTCTTATCACATAATTTTTAAATCTTTTTAACACAGACAGAAAGTACATGGGGGTCATATAGAGAACACTGTGTTCAGGCACAGGGGGTTATTTAAGATTTAGCACAAAACAATGCTAAATGCAAGATAATAGATAATAAACAGTCAGTCATGTGATCAGGGGGCTGGAAGAAGGTTCCTAGATAATGTAATCACAGAGGTAAAAAGTATATTAATATAACTGTGTTGGTTATGCAATACTGGGGAATGGGTAATAAAGGGATTATCTATCTTTTAAAACAATAACAATTCTATGGTAGACTGTCCCTTTAAAGGGGTTAATGGGGGTTTAAACGTAAATCGTTTTGCAGGTAAGCTTTGGCTGCATTAATATATTTAGAAACTTTAAAAATGTTAGTTCATACTGTTTTAACGCTCCTGAAATTTTAGGGGTTGTCCCAAAAACCCTGGGTGGTAATTGGTTTATTGGATTTGCTAGTTTATGATTATGACTTACAAGCTTTGCAAAAATATATTTCCTCTTTAAAGGGGTAATAAATGTTTGGTTCCCATTCCACCATTTCTATTACATCTACATGGCCTTGCAATCATGAACCATCTTTTACATCTCTTATGCATTATGAGATGTAATTTTCCAATTTAGTGCTATTTCTCTTGTAAGGTGTATCCGGTCCACGGATTCATCCTTTACTTGTGGGATATTCTCCTACCCAACAGAAAGTGGCAAAGAGAGCACACAGCAGAGCTGTCCATATAGCTCCTCCTCTAGCTCCACCCCCCAGTCATTCTCTTTGTTGGCTCTAAGCAATAGGGTCTCTCTCGGAAGGGTAAAGTGAATGTGGTGTTAGATTTGTAGTTTTTTGTTCTACAAGCAAAAGTTTATTTTTAAATGGTACCGGTACTATTTACTCTCCAGCAGAAAAGGGATGAAGATTTTGCAGAGAGGAAAATGATTTTAGCATGTTGTAACTAAAATCCACTGCTGTTCCCACACAGGACTGAGGAGTACAAGAAAACTTCAGTTGGGGGGAACGGTTTGCAGGTTAGGCTGCGATAAGGTATGTTGTGTCATTTATTTCTAGACAAGACTGTGATAATGCTAGAAAAGGACTGATAAGATCCCCATGAGGGAAGGGTAAGCTTTATTCAGAGACTAAGTATGGAATTACAAGCTTACATAACGGGGCTAATTTATGCTGGTTGACACAATTTTATGGGTTGACACTATTTTATGGCAAACAGTTTTTACTTATAAATATCGTTTTTGAGACACTTAGAAGGTCCCTTTGGGTTTCTTTCAGGGGTTGTTACCCACATGGCTAATATTATAACTCTTAGGAGTGTTTCTTTAGGCCTCACAGCACCTGAGTAAGTGGGAGGGGCTAATTTTGCCCCTCAGATGCACAGTTAGATTGACTAGATCTTCAGGCTGTCTTCACATGGTGTCTCCTGCTACAATTTGAGGACCCATAAGAAGCTTTTTCCCCATAAATCCGACTCCTAAGGAAAGGTAGCGCCACAGCAGAGCTGTGGCAAGTGGCTAAATTTGTTTTAACCGGTCTGTTAGCTTACTATTGATCCGGTTTGGGCATTAAGGGGTTAATTTATTTTTTTGCTAGTTGTGCAATCTTACCAATGCTTTAGGTACATACTGTGAAAATTTCAGAAAGTTTGGTGCATTTCTCACTGTTTTGGAAAATTGTGTGCCTTTTTTATTCCTTAAAGGCACAGTAACGTTTTTTTGCAAAGTGTGTTTTTGCTTGATTAATGTGATTTCTGTTAAACATGTCTGTCACCAAGGAAAATCCTTGTTCAGTGTGTTTAGAAGCCATGGTGGAACCCCCTCTCAAAATGTGTCCCACGTGTACTGATATGTCTATACATTTTAAAGACCATATTGTTGCACTTAAAAATGTGACCCAAGATGATTCTCAGACAGAAGGTAATGAGGTTAGCCCGTTGACCTCTCCCCAAGTGTCACAACCGGTTACGCCCGCTCAAGCGACGCCTAGCACCTCTAGCGAACTCTTTTACCTTACAAGATTTGGCGGCAGTTATGGATAATACCCTCTCAGTATTTTTATCTAAGCTGCCCGTGTTACCTGCAAAGCGTGATAGCTCTGTTCTAAGAACAGATTATGAGCATTCTGACGCTTTACTAGCCGTATCCGACGGCTCACAACGCTCTGAAATGGGGGCGAGGGATGTGCTGTCTGAGGGAGAAATTTTCGATTCGGGAAAGGTTGCTCCTCAGACTCAGATACGTTGGCTTTTAAATTTAAACTAGAACACCTCCGTTTATTACTCAGGGAGGTATTAGTTACTCTGGATGACTGTGACCCTTTGGTGGTTCCAGAGAAATTGTGTAAAATGGACAAGTACCTAGAAGTTCCTGTTTACAATGATGTGTTCCCGGTCCCTAAGAGGATTGCGGATATAGTAACTAGGGAGTGGGATAGACCAGGTATTCCGTTTGTTCCCTCTCCTGTTTTTAAGAAAATGTTCCCCATATCTGACACCACGACGGTCCCTAAGGTGGAGGGGGCTGTTTCTTCACTTGCTAAACGCACAACCATACCAATTGAGGACAGTTGTGCTTTTAAAGACCCTATGGATAAAAAGTTAGAGGGTTTACTTAAGAAAATTTTTTTTCATCAAGGATTTCTTCTACAACCTATAGCGTGCATTGTTCCTGTAACTACTGCAGCTGCTTTCTGGTTCAAGGCGCTGGAAGATGCGCTCCAGACGGAGACCTCATATGAGGATATTATGGACAGAATTAAGGCTCTTAAGCTGGCTAATTCTTTTATCACAGATGCCGCTTTCCAACTAGCTAAGTTAGCGACAAAGAATTCAGGTTTCGCCATTCTGGCGCGCAGGGCGATATGGCTCAAGTCCTGGTCGGCCGATGTGTCGTCAAAATCTAAACTGCTGAACATCCCTTTCAAAGGAAAGACTGTTTTCGGGCCTGAATTGAAAGAGATTATCTCAGAAATCACTGGGGGAAAAGGCCATGCTCTCCCTCAGGACAAGTCCTTTAAGACAAAGAACAAACAAAATAATTTTCGTTCCTTTCGAAATTTCAGGAGCGGTCTCGCTTCATCCTCCCCTGCTGCAAAGCAAGAGGGTAACACTTCACAACCCAGGGCAGCCTGGAAACCTTACCAGGGCTGGAACAAGGGTAAACAGGCCAAGAAGCCTGCAGCTGCCTCCAAGACAGCATGAAGGGGTAGCCCCCGATCCGGGACCGGATCTAGTAGGGGGCAGACTCTCTCTCTTCGCTCAGGCCTGGGCAAGAGACGTACACGATCCCTGGGCCTTAGAGATTGTATCCCAGGGATATCTTCTAGAATTCAAGGACTCACCTCCAAGGAGAAGGTTCTCGTCTGTCTACAGATACGACAAAGAAAGAGGCATTCTTACGCTGTGTAGAAGACCTACATACAATGGGAGTGATCCACCCAGTTCCAATTGCGGAACAAGGGCTGGGGTTTTACTCAAACCTGTTTGTGGTTCCCAAAAAAGAAGGAACTTTCAGACCAATCCTGGATCTCAAAATTCTAAACAAATTCCTCAGAGTCCCATCATTCAAGATGGAGACCATTCGGACAATCTTACCAATGATCCAGGAGGGTCAATATATGACTACCGTGGATCTAATGGATGCGTATCTACACATTCCTATCCACAAAGATCATCACCAGTTTCTCAGGTTTGCCTTTCTGGACAAGCATTTTCAGTTTGTGGCTCTCCCTTTCGGGTTGGCCACTGCTCCCAGAATTTTCACAAAGGTGTTAGGGTCCCTCCTGGCGGTGCTAAGACCGCGGGGCATAGTAGTGGCGCCTTATCTAGACATCTTAATTCAGGCGTCAACTTTCCAAAGAGCCAAGTCTCACACGGAAATTGTAGTGGCCTTTCTGAGGTCTCACGGGTGGAAAGTGAACATCAAAAAGAGTTCTCTCTCCCCCCTCACAAGAGTTCCCTTCCTAGGAACACTAATAGACTCGGTAGAAATGAAAATATTTCTGACGGAGGTCAGAAAGTTAAAACTCTTAACTACTTGCCGAGCTCTTCATTCCATTCCTCGGCCGTCTAGCTCAGTGCATGGAGACAATGTGACTAATGGTAGCGGCAATGGACGTATAGTCCCTTTTGCACGGATACACCTCAGACCACTGCAACTATGCATGCTCAAACAGTGGAATGGGGATTATGCAGATTTGTCTCCTCAAATGCAGTTGGACCAGGGGACCAGAGATTCTCTTCTCTGGTGGTTGTCTCAGGATCACCTGTCTCAGGGAATGTGTTTCCGCAGACCAGAGTGGATCATCGTAACGACCGACGCCAGTCTGTTGGGCTGGGGTGCTGTTTGGGACTCCCTGAAAGCTCAGAGCTTATGGTCTCGGGAAGAAGCTCTTCTCCCGATAAACATTCTGGAACTGAGGGCGATATTCAACGCACTTCAGGCATGGCCTCAGCTTGCTGTGGCCAAATTCATCAGATTTCAGTCGGACAACATCACGACTGTAGCTTACATCAACCATCAAGGGGGAACAAGGAGTCCCCTAGCAATGATGGAAGTAACCAAAATAATCAGGTGGGCGGAGGATCACTCTTGCCACCTCTCAGCAATTCACATCCCAGGAGTAGACAACTGGGAAGCGGATTTTCTAAGTCGTCAGACTTTTCATCCGGGGGAGTTGGAACTCCACCCGGAGATATTTGCTCAGCTGATTCATCGATGGGGCACTCCAGAATTGGATCTGATGGCGTCCCGTCAGAATGCCAAACTTCCTCTTTATGGGTCCAGGTCCCGGGATCCCCAGGCGGTGTTGATAGATGTTCTAGCAGCGCCTTGGTCCTTCAATCTGGCCTATGTGTTTCCACCGTTTCCTCTCCTTCCTCGTCTGGTTGCCAGAATCAAGCAGGAGAGGGCGTTGGTGATTCTAATAGCGCCTGCGTGGCCAAGCAGGACCTGGTATGCAGACCTAGTGGACATGTCATCCGTTCCACCATGGATTCTGCCAATGAGGCAGGACCTTCTACTTCAAGGTCCTTTTAAACATCCAAATCTAATTTCTCTGCGTCTGACTGCTTGGAGATTGAACGCCTAATTCTATCTAAGCGTGGTTTCTCTGAGTCGGTTATCGATACCCTGATTCAGGCCAGAAAGCCTGTCACCAGGAAAATCTACCATAAGATTTGGCGAAAATATCTTTGTTGGTGCGAATCCAAGGGTTACTCATGGAGTAAGATTAGGATTCTCAGGATATTGTCTTTTCTCCAAGAAAGATTGGAGAAAGGATTATCAGCTAGTTCTTTAAAAGGACAGATATCTGCTTTGTCTTTACACAAACGTCTGGCAGAGGTACCAGACGTTCAAGCGTTTAGTCAGGCTTTAGTCAGAATCAAGTCAGTTTATAGACCTGTGGCTCCGCCATGGAGTCTGAATTTAGTTCTTTCAGTTCTGCAAGGGGTTCCGTTTGAACCTTAACATTCCATAGATATTAAACTTTTATCTTGGAAAGTTTTGTTTTTTGGTAGCTATCTCTTCTGCTCGAAGAGTTTCAGAGTTATCTGCTTTGCAGTGTGACTCACCTTACTTGGTGTTCAATGCAGATAAGGTAGTTTTGCGTACCAAACCCGGTTTTCTTCCTAAGGTTGTGTCTAATAAGAATATTAATCAGGAAATTGTTGTTCCTTCTCTGTGTCCTAATCCTTCTTTGAAGAAGGAATGTCTGTTACACAATCTTGATGTGGTTCGTGCTTTAAAGTTCTATTTACAAGCAACTAAGGATTTCAGACAAACCACTTCATTGTTTGTCATCTATTCTGGTAAGAGGAGAGGTCAGAAGGCGACTGCTACCTCTTTCCTTTTGGCTGAAAAGCATCATCCATCTGGCCTATGAGACTGCTGGCCAGCAGCCTCCTGAAACAATTACTGCTCATTCTACCAGAGCAGTGGCTTCCACATGGGCTTTTAAAAATGAGGCTTCTGTTGAACAGATTTGTAAAGCAGCGACTTGGTCTTCGCTGCATACCTTTTCCAAATTTTACAAATTCAATACTTTTGCTTCTTAGGAGGCTATTTTTGGGAGAGAGGTTTTACAAGCAGTGGTGCCTTCCGTTTAAGGTACCTGTCTTGTTCCCTCCCTTCATCCGTGTCCTAAAGCTTTGGTATTGGTATCCCACAAGTAAAGGATGAAGCCGTGGACTGGATACACCTTACAAGAGAAAACAGAATATATGCTTACCTGATAAATTACTTTCTCTTGTGGTGTATCCAGTCCACGGCCCGCCCTGGCTATTAAGTCAGGTAGATCTTTTTGTTTAAACTACAGTCATCACTGCACCCTATGGTTTCTCCTTTTTTCTTCCTAACCTCCGGTTGAATGACTGGGGGTGGAGCTAGAGGGGGAGCTATATGGACAGCTCTGCTGTGTGCTCTCTTTGCCACTTCCTGTTGGGAATGAGAATATCCCACAAGTAAAGGATGAATCCGTGGACTGGATACACCACAAGAGAAAGTAATTTATCAGGTAAGCATAAATTCTGTTTTCTTTAAGGCAGTCAATAGTTCCTAAAAGCTAGGCTGAGCTAATTTGCTCCCTTCTCTAGCTTTTCGCCTTTCACTTTATGCTTTGCTCTCTCAAATGGCTAGATTTGCTGACTATGGTCCTAAAAGAGTGGGTCAGATCCACTTATATGTGCTGATGAATTCAAGGGGCGTTAAATTGTTTCATTCCCTTTGAAGGCGTAATGTGTATATACTTTAAAGTTTGCTGGACGGATGTGTATTCTCGTAATAGAAATGTTAGAATTTATCTTAGTTTATACCTTTTTGCTTTACTTTCTGATGAGGATTAGTAGTATTACAATGTGATTTTTACTGTACTTCTGCACCACTCAACTTCAAACACTTCCTAATAAGTCACACAACCACAGAAACCTTGTATTTTCTTAAGATGGATTAAAACTGTTGCTCCTCTTGACAAGCAAAATCATTGTTTGCAGTTAAGTGCAGTTACTGGATGATTATAGTGTGGTTATTAATATTAAACACTTTTGCATAATTTTTTTTTTTTCACAATATCTTGAAGATAGGATTTCTTATTAGCAAGTGTATACTGTGTATTATACATTTCCATACAGGCTCAACTTTAAGCCTGTGTTTTGTGTGCTAGGAAAATTTGTTAAAAGGAAAAATAACTATTTTATAGTGATGTCTATTTTTCTTTCAAGTTTGCATAAATACAGGGGGTAGTGTGACATCCTCAGTGGTTTTGATGGTGGTATAATTTTTCAATGAGAATTGATTTTATAGTGATGCAATTACGTTATCAATGCATGATTTAGATTTTCAGTATTGTATAAAGCTCAATAACTGCTTTTAGGACTTGCCATTTTTTTTTTTTTTTTTTTTTGTTATTTGGGGGGGGGGGTGAGGTTGACTCTTCTGGGCTCCTGCTAATTTTTTTATTTTATAGAGCCTTAAAAACATGCTGATACATTTTCATATCCATCCCAAAATATTGCTTCACATATTATGCATTCAACGTTAGGATAGGATTTATTTTACAGGTAATTTTGTAGTTATTTTAACTAGGTAGCTATTAAATAGTTATTAACTATTTAATAGCTATTGTACATAGTTAAAATAAATACAAAGTTGCCTGTAAAATAAATATTTAATCCTAAAATAGCTATAATATAATTATTCGTTATATTGTAGCTATATTAGGGTTTATTTTACAGGTAAGTATTTAGCTTTAAATAGGATTAATTTATTTAATAAGAGATAATTAATTTTGTTAGATAAAAATTATATTTAACTTAGGGGGGTGCTAGTGTTAGGGTTAGACTTAGCTTTAAAGGTTAATACATTTATTAGAGTAGCGGCGAGGTCCGATCGGCAGATTAGGGGTTAATACTTGACGTTAGGTGTCGGCGATGTTAGGGAGGGCAGATTAGGGGTTAATAAAATTTATTATAGGGTTTTTGAGGAAGGAGTGAGGCGGTTTAGGGGTTAATACATTTATTATAGTGGCGGTGAGGTCCGGTCGGCAGATTAGGGGTTAATAAGTGTTGTTAGGTAGCGGCGACTTTGGGGGGGCAGATTAGGGGTTAATAAATATAGGGGTCGGCGATTTTGGGGGCAGCAGATTAGGGGTACATAGGGATTATGTATGTTGTGGTGGTGTGCGGTCGGCAGATTTGGGGTTAAAAATTTTTTAGTAGAGTGGCGGCAATGTGGGGGACCTCGGTTTAGGGGAGCATAGGTAGTTTATGGGTGTTAGTGTACTTTAGAAAAAAGTCAGGAGTTAATGCTCACTTCAGCCAAGACTCTAAATACCAGCGTTATAAAGATCCCATTGAAAAGATAGGATACGCAATTGACGTAAAGGGATCTGCGGTATGGAAAAGTCGCGGCTGGAAAGTCAGCGTTAGACCCTTTCCTGTCTGACTTTAAATACCAGCGGGCGGCCAAAACCAGCGTTTGGACCCCCTAACGCTGGTTTGGACGGCTAACGCAGAACTTTAAATCTAGGCGAGTGTTATCTATATGGCCCACGTGTTCTTTCTGTCTCTTTGTGTTGAAAAGAGATTTAAAAAGCATGTGATAAGAGGCAGCCCTCAAAGGCTTAGAAATTAGCATATGAGCCTACCTATGTTTAGTTTAAACTATGAATACCAAGAGAAAAAAATTTGATGATAAAAGTAAATTGGAAAGTTGATTAAAATTATGTCCTATATGAATAATGAAAGTTTAATTTATACTAGACTGTCCCTTTAAGTTGCTTTCTTGGAAGGTTTTGTTTCTTGTTGCTATCTCTTCTGCTCGAAGAGCCTCAGAGCTCTCAGCTTTGCAGTGTGATTTGCCTTACCTCATCCTTCATGCGGCTAAGGCGGTCCTGCGTACTTCTTTGGGATTTCTCCCTAAAGTGGTTTTGAATAGAAATATTAATTGGGAAATTGTTGTTCCTTTATGTCCTAATCCTTCTTCTCATAAGGAATGTTCTAAAATTCTATCTTCAAACGACTACGGATTTTCGCCAGTCCCTCTGGCCTGTTTGTTTCTCTGGAAAGCGTAAAGGTCAGAAGGCTACTGCTACTTCTCTTTCCATCTGGTTGAGATGTATAATCAGTTTTGCTTATGAGACTGCTTGTCAGCAGCCTCCTGAGAAAATTGCATCTCATTCCACGAAGGCTGTCTCCTCTTCTTGGGCTTTAAAAAAATTGAAGCTTCTTTGGAACAGATTTGCAAGGCTGCAAATTGGTCCTCTCTGCATACTTTTTTTTAACTTTTGCCTCGCCTATAGCTTTTTTTTGGGAGAAAGGTTCTTCAAGCTGTAGTGCCTTCTGTTTAGGTCTGCCTTTCTTGTTTTCCCTCCTTAGTCATCCTGTGTCCTCTAGCTTGGGTATTGGTTCCCACTAGTAATTGATGACGTCATGGACTCTCCATATCTTAGGAAAGAAAAAAAAAATTATGCTTACCTGATAAATTTTTCTTTCTCTTGTAAGTTGTAACCAGTCCACGGATAATCCATTACTTGTGGGATATTCTCCTTCCCAACAGTAAGCTGCAAGAGGATCACCCACAGCAGAGCTGTCTATATAGCTCCTCCCCTAACTGCCACCTCCCAGTCATTCTCTTGCAGCTCTCGACAAGATAGGAAGTAGCTAGAGAGGTGTGGTGCATTAATGTAGTTTATCTTCAATCAAAAGTTTGTTATTTTCAAATGGTACCTGAGTTGTACTATTTTAGCCTCAGGCAGAAAGTTGAAGACGAGTCTGCCTGTGGTGTTTGATGATCTTAGCAGGTTGTAACTAAGATCCATTGCTGTTCTCACACATAACTGAAGAGATGAGGTAACTTCAGCTGGGGGAATAGCGTGCAGGGTCTCCTGCTCTGAGGTATGTGCAGTTTTACATTTTTCTAGAGAAATGATGAGCTAGAAAATGCTGACAATACCGGATTTATTTAAGGTAAGCCTGATTACAGTGATTTAATAATGACTGGTATCATGCTTGCTGTAAAGGGTAATATTTTTATTTACTCACATTACTGAATAGATATAACGTTTGCTGAAGGTGTATGAACGTTTATTACATATTGGTGATAAAACTTTATTCTGGGGCCCAGTTTTTTCCACATGGCTGACTAGATTTCTTCTGTTATGTGTGATCAGTCCACGGGTCATCATTACTTCTGGGATATAACTCCTCCCCAACAGGAAATGCAAGAGGATTCACCCAGCAGAGCTGCATATAGCTCCTCCCCTCCACGTCAGTCCCAGTCATTCTCTTGCACCCAACGACTAGATAGGATGTGTGAGAGGACTATGGTGATTATACTTAGTTTTTATGACTTCAATCAAAAGTTTGTTATTTTAAAATAGCACCGGAGCGTGTTATTACTTCTCTGGCAGAGTTTGAGGAAGAATCTGTCAGAGTTTTTTACTATGATTTTAACCGGAGTAGTTAAGATCATATTGCTGTTCTCGGCCATCTGAGGGAGGTAAAGGCTTCAGATCAGGGGACAGCGGGCAGATGAATCTGCATTGAGGTATGTAGCAGTTTTTATTTTCTGAATGGAATTGATGAGAAAATCCTGCCATACCGTTAAAATGACATGTATGTATACACTTCAGTATTCTGGGTG